>NC_090727.1:152418061-152428061 GCF_036898095.1 Palaemon carinicauda
AACATATCAGCAGCAACTAAACGTACACACACAAACATACATATCTATACATACGTGTGTATATATACCTGTATAGCCTACAGGTAAAGTGTGCATAGACTAAAAATAGAACGCAGATAATAGTCGAAAAGATGCCGCCTACAGTACACCGCCCGAGGTGTACTTAGAACACGAATATTAACAACAAAAAATAATTTTCTTACGTTTATAAATCCGTTGTCTGAATAACATTGTTTTAAAATTTAAACAAAACAATTAAATAGAGTCTTTAACGTAATTACCATTTAAAACAATCAAAACAAAACAGTAACATACCTATTCCAGATCGAATATCTCAGGGGGACGATGAAACGTTTGATTAAAAACAATCTAAACGTTTAATTGGGAAACAGATGCCGGTGCAGCAACGAATTGTGATACGTCTTCACTCTCCACGAGGACACTGAACACTGGCTGTAATAACGAGGTGTTTCGATAGATATACACAAACTGGGTCTTCTTCTTCTTGCCTTCCCGGGATGAGCTAAGCTTTCCGGTACGTTTCACTCAACCATGACTGATTATTTACTCAATTTATTTGTATATCTTTTGAAATATTCAGAATATAGATATAAATTAATATATAATGATGTTTTTAGATGTATTTGCATAAATCTGGGTGGATTATATTGACTTTTTACTCTGTAAATCAGTAATTTCCGATGATAATTTAACGAAACTGAAAAAAAGGAACATCCTAATTTTGATGAAATTTTATTCCAATCAAAAGTAGTTAACTAATATAGCTAGTCTGTAATTAAAAAGCATTTGGAGGCCTTGACTGTAGTTTGAGTTATTTATAAATTTATATTATTCTTATCTAATTAAAATAATAAAACAATGATAATACTTTACAACGTAGAAATCTGAAAACAATTTAGTTACCTCGGTATCATATCCGGCCAAGTAAAATCCAAGGATAATTGCCATAAATTCATTAAAAAAATATATTCATTATAAAAAAAGTAAAATATACAAATGGTTCACTCAAAACAAAACCATTCACTGACTGTGAACCAGGCAGAGGAGGAAGAAGGAAAATGGAAACCAACAGACGAACGTACTCTGGTTTGGCAACATCCCAGCGGCATCCAGGTAGGTAAGACCCGATCCATGTTCCAGGAAGATTGCTGGATTGCAAACAGGTTACTTGCAATATTGCCCGGCCCCTTGCAACGTGAAATACTTCTAAGAAGAGTCAGATATCTACGTATGTAGGTTAATCAAATCTATATAAAGTTTATATATATAGAATAATGCTTGGTTAAGTTTGTCCTTCAACCAGCTAAGTGATCCTTGTCCTGTAAGACCCGATCCATGTTCCAGGAAGATTGCAGGATTGCAAACAGGTTACTTGCAATATTGCCCGGCCCCTTGCAACGTCAAATACTTCCAAGAAGAGTCAGATATCTACGTATGTAGGTTAATCAAATCTATATAAAGTTTTAATATATATAGAATCATGCTTTGTTGTTTGTTTGTCCTCCAACCAGCTAAGTGATCCTTGTCCTTCTGAAGTTGAGAAAATGGGGATAATTATATATCTCCCTTTTCTGGTTATGTGAACCAAGAAACTATGTTCTGTTTGTTTATTGGTGTTTTTTAGTTGTTGTTGTTGTTTTATTGCCATAATATAAGAAATAAAAGTAATTAATATACTAATAATAACTGATATATTTTTTACTGAAGCATGCAATAGCCATATAAACAAGGTTATCTTGAGAATAATCTCTCTCTCTCTCTCTCTCTCTCTCTCTCTCTCTCTCTCTCTGACTCAGACTTGATAATGTAACATTAAATACCACACGCGAGCCAACACACACACACACACACACACCTGGATTCAGTCCTTGCTAAAGGGTGTTTATTATGCAAACATATTAGAATACACACACACACACACACACACACATATATATATATATATATATATGGGATATATATATATATATATATTCTTTCCGTGACAATGCATAATAATAATAATAATAATAATAATAATAATAATAATAATAATAATAATAATAATGATAATAATAATATAAAGCTCAGTTGTGCCCTAAATTACCAATAATAATTTTTTTCTATCGCAAACAGGATTTTCCCACTATACACTGTACTTTCTACAGTTCCTGTATATTCTGAAATGGACTTCCCAAACAACGTCATCCATTTTACTTTCAATTTTAAAAAACCGGATGCTGTAGCCATGCAAATTATACATTTATATATAAACCTTTTTTTTCATAATGCCTGATAATGGTTTCTGCTTGGATTTATTATATAGGTCTATGCAGAAAATGACTTTTGATATTATATAGGCCTAGAGGTAGAATTTTATCTACGCTTGGTATACAAAATATAGTAATGATCTGTACTTATAGTACTATGTACTAACTATAAATTGTAGATTAGCTTACAGTGTGTACAAATTGGTGTCGTTAATGTAATTATAGACCGTGGAGCCGTTACAGTAGCGTAACTGTAGACTATAATTAGCCTACTATTTATAGACGTTACTGTAGGCCTAACTAGACTATATAGAGCTGTTACTGTAGGCGTAACTACAGACTACATAAAACAGTTGCAGTAGCCTAACTATAGACTATATAGGGCTGTTAATGTAGCCTAAATATAGACTATATAGAACAGTTACTGTAGGTCTAACTATAGACTATATAGAACAGTTACTGTAGGCCTAACTATAGACTGTATAGAGCTGTTAATGTAGCCTAAATATAGACTATATAGAACAGTTACTGTAGGCCTAACTATAGATATATAAAGCTGGGAAAACCTTGTAAATGACAATCATATAATAACAGATAGTTTCTGTAGAACAACCTGTTATATTTACTGTATAGACCTCCCAATTGTGTCAATATATTGCATTTTTATTATTATTATATAACTTAAACAGCTTTGTAAACGGATTATAGGCTTAGTGAATGTTTTTTCTAGCTGTCTTTGGAAGCAGGAAGAGAAGAAGTAATTGTAGGTCTGGAAATAGATCTAGGATAGATTTTACAATAGATTTATTCGAGAATCACATGATTAAGATAAGAGTGAATTCGTGGTGCAATGTGTATTGGAGAGAGAGAGAGAGAGAGAGAGAGAGAGAGAGAGAGAGAGAGAAGGAAAATACTGTACATAGCCTGCTACGCATCTAGTTTAATTATTACCTTATGGAAATAAATAGAACCACACAATGAAAAGTAGGGCGAAATAAAACAAAGACTGTTAAATCATTTCCGTTGGGTGAGACAGAGAGAGAGAGAGAGAGAGAGAGAGAGAGAGAGAGAGAGAGAGTCGAGAAAGCACGGCTATTAGCATAAATTTCATCAAACCTGCTTTGTCTATGATGGATATAGCATTTCCTGAGCAAGAGGTCATCGGATAATGGGGTCAAACTCTGGGGTCAACAAACAATGGGATCAACAAACTCCGAGTTCAACAAACTCTGAGGTTAACAAACCTTAGGGTCAACAAACTATGAGGTCAACCAATTTGGTTTAGGTCTAATTATTCAAGAAAATTTTTATGGATACAGTTTCCCTGCTTGGTAGGCCTATTTAACAAGTAATTTTTTTAAAAAAAAAGGTGACAATTGTCTACAAAATATTAATGTAGAGATGTTAAATTTGACCTAATTGTGGAGATGAAAACCTAGCTTCGCTCTCTCTCTCTCTCTCTCTCTCTCTCTCTCTCTCTCTCAAGTGTTTAATTCAGTGCTAAAGATTTAGACACTACACTTTTATGAGAGAGAGAGAGAGAGAGAGAGAGAGAGAGAGAGAGAGAGAGTTATGATTCATAATTGCTTTTACTACCTGTTTCTTCATTAGATATAATATTATGCCCAACATTCAGCTGCGAAAGGGTAAAAATGTTCAGTTCTACAACATATGCCAATCTAGCCTTCTCATTTAGACCTGCTTCTATTCCTGCATCCTGTTATAGACTATATATGCGCTTTTATGGCTAAATAATTGGCTTATCACTTTAAAGTCCCACCTTTCTTACTTTTTTCCCTGAGAAAATAATATTTCCTAATCAAAAACGAGTTTCCTTTCCCACGGAAACTGTAGAAGATGAAGACGTCTTTTTACGCAGATTAAGGACTTTCAAGGATGGAAATCCCTACATATCTTACATCAATCTCCGTGATGACACACAGAGAATACCAATTACGGTTAGCAATGGCGTTATTGGAAATGTTAATAACGGCTGGCGATGCAGAAACACTCCCATAAAGCGAATATTCTCGTAATAATTTTGTATTTCGGGTTTTTCCAACCAGGTGACTAAATCTCTCGAAGCATCATATATCCGGCAGGAGTGATTGATGTCATAGTGAAATCGTACTGTTGAAGATAAGTTTTTTTTACAATATATGAAATATTTTTATTGCTTTGACTGACAGAAACTACTGTGCAAATTTAAAACTCATTCATTTTATGATCAATTAAACGGAGGGGTACCACAGGGGAGTGTACTGGGCCCAATCTTATTCTGTATCTATACTATTGGTCTGTAGAAAATACTACAAAGGTTTGGAATGAAGTTCAAACTATTTGCAGATTATACACAATTTTACTTCATAAATGATATAGATGACACTACTGATACTATAAACTGAATTTTTGCCTATGTTAGGGAATGAATGACAATCAAACAACTGAAATTAGATTAAAATAAAACTGGGTTTATGTTGGTTGGGAAGAAAAAGAGTAAGGATCTTGGGTAATATTTGAATAAACAAATAAAATTCAGCCAAGATATCTAGTAAAGTTTGTGATCTAGGATTATCTCTTGACTGTAAATTGTCTCTCAATGCCCAAATAAATAATGTAGTAAAAACTGCTGGCTATCAAAAAAAAAAAAAAAAAAAAAAAAAAAAAAACATTGCTTTTATAAAGAAGTATACCTGGATGAACATTCTTTAAAGAAACTTGTAGTAAACTGTGTTATCACCAGGATTGACTACTGTAATTCAATTTATTACAATTTACCAAAAAGTGCAACTTAAGATATTACAAAACAATAAATACAGGAGCAAGACTGATAAAAGGTGTCCCACCCCCGAGAAAGGATCACTCCTACACTAAACGGTTTACGATGGCTCAGTTGCATATTAAAGCGAGAATTGAGTTCAAAATATCGTCATGAATATCAAAGAGAATTGTTACATATTGTGCAGACAACAAATCTTGTTCATACGAGAATAGTTACAGATAGTTTGAACTTATATATATGTAGACCTATTGTGATAATATCAGTTGGTCTTAGCTGTTTCTTACTGTCAATGTTTGAGTATTCATATTGTTTTGTTTATTGTTTTGTTCTTCCTATGTTAATGTTTTATAGCATGATTTTCATAAGTTATGTGTTTGTGTTAACATGTGCATTTATGTTGATACTGTATTCATTGTTGCCTTTCTTTGTTACAGATATGGTAGTTTGCTAATGTGTTGAATAAAGCTTGGAAATTATCACCAAGTATTACTGTACTTTCATTACAATTTATTCAACACAAACTCATCATGGCTAAGTTACTGAAGCCGTCCAGACTGGACACGGATCCCAGCTCGTCCAATGCAGCCAAAGAGTGGAAGCACTGGCATAGAACATTCACTAATTTCATAGAAGAAAGTGGAGATGCTGCACCAGACAAGTTGAGGGCATTAGTGAATTGTGTGTCCTCGAGTGTATATGAACTGATCGAAGACTGTAGTACTTTTGAGAGTGCAATCGCTAAACTGGATAGTGTTTATGTCAAGTTGCCAAATGAGATTTTTGCTAGACATGTTTTAGCGACGCGACGACAGCAGTCAGGAGAATCCATTGACGAATTTCTGCGTGAGTTACATAAACTTAGCAAAGACTGCAACTTCCAGCCAGTCACAGCAGAACAATATCGGCAAGAGCTAGTACGTGATGCATTTATCAATGGTATTGCCTCAGTATTTATTCGTCAGCGGTTACTAGAGAATAAGTCACTGAATCTGGAAACTGCACACAGTCAAGCTCGTACGTTGGATCTTGCCCAGCGCAGTGCCGACGCATATGCATCGCCACCTGTTCCTCATACTGCTGCTTTAGTTCCAGAGCGGCAGGCGCAGCCAACCGGTGACCAGCAGCAACATCCAACGCAAGAGGGAGCTGAAGGAAGTTCACCGGGAGGTTCAGCTGTTGCCGCTGCCTACTTATCAAAGAGAAAATGTTATTTTTGTGGTAATGCACTTCACAGTACAGGTAGAGTGAGTTGTCCCGCACGTAATGCCACATGCAACAAATGCGGTAAAACAGGCCATTTTGCAAAAGTCTATAAATCGAAAATTTCAGGTAGTACCACTGCTACATTGTATAATCCCACTTTACTTGCAATAACTGCCACTTATCCAAATAATCTTTCACATGCAGCTACAAACATCACTGTAAATGGCCACTCATTGAAGGCACTAGTCGATTCTTGTAGCTCAGATAGTTTTATACGTGAGGAAGTAGCGCAGAGACTAAACCTGACAGTAGTCCCTGCAAGCTCAGCGGTCTCAATGGCATCAAAATCGTTCAATGCTAGTTCCTCTGGATTTGTCATAGCAGACTTGGTTCACCTTGATCAGAGATATCCCTGTATACAGCTAGGGGTCCTGAAGGATTTGTGTTGTGATGTCATTTTGGGTTATGATTTCCAAAAGCAACACCAGAGCGTGAGTTTTCAATATGAAGGGAAAAGACCAAGTTTGAAGATAACTGGCGCCAAACCTGTTTGTTTACTAGCGACAGCTGACATAGATGAACCGTCATTGTTTCCGAACTTACCTCGACAGTGTAAACCCATTGCAGTCAAATCCAGACGCTATAATCAAGATGACCAGCTGTTTGTAAAAGACCAAATTTCACATTTACTATCTGAAGGTATCATCGAACCAAGTATATCCCCTTGGAGGGCACAGGTTGTAGTAGTCAAAGATCCACTTGACAGGCATAAAAAGAGACTTTGTATTGATTATTCACAGACCATTAACCAATACACAGAACTAGATGCTTATCCCCTCCCAAGGATAGAGGATATGGTACATGACCTTGCTAAATATAAGGTGTTTTCCACATTTGACTTGAAGAGTGCATATCACCAAATCAGCATTAAAGAGAGTGAGAGGAAGTACACTGCTTTTGAAGGTGCAGGGAAATTGTTTCAATTTTGTAGGATTCCATTTGGTGTGACGAATGGTGTAGCTGCATTCCAAAGAGCTATGGACAAACTAGTTGAGGATGAGAAGCTCAAAGATACTTTTCCATACCTTGACAATATCACTGTAGGTGGAGCATCTCAGGCTGAACATGATGAAAACGTTCAAAACTTCTTGGCGGTGGTTCAGAAACGGAACCTTACCCTCAATGAAGGGAAATCGGTTATTTCTGTTCCTACAATCAATGTTCTAGGGTACTGTGTCGGGAATAATGTTATAAAGCCTGACCCAGACAGATTACGTCCCCTTCAAGAATTACCGCCTCCCACAAATATGGGCTCTCTGCGAAGAGCTCAAGGATTGTTTGCCTATTATGCCAAATGGATCCCTGGTTTTTCTGACACGATACATCCCTTAGTGAACACAAAAACTTTTCCACTGAGCGAGCCAGCACTAGCTGCTTTCAATTCTTTAAAAAAACAACTTATGGATGTTTCACTGCGGGCTGTGGATGAGAGTCTTCCTTTTGTTGTAGAGTGTGATGCTTCGGAAGTTGCTGTCTCCGCAGTCTTGAATCAGGGTGGCCGCCCAGTAGCTTTTATGTCGAGAACGCTCCAGGGTAGCGAGTTGCATTATCCAGCAGTGGAAAAAGAGGCCACAGCTATTATTGAAGCGGTTCGCAAGTGGAGCCATTTCTTAGCGAGACGACATTTTACTCTGATTACTGATCAAAGATCGGTGATGTTCATGTTAGACAGCAGGAAGCGAACTAAAATAAAGAACAACAAGATACAAGAGTGGAGGTTGGAGCTGGCATCCTACAGCTATACTATACAGTATCGTCCAGGGAAACAGAATATTGCACCGGACACCCTGACTCGTGCCTATTGTTGTTCTATTTCCTCAATGTCAAGTCTCACTGACATCCATGAGAACCTCTGCCATCCTGGCGTCACTCGCCTTTTGCACTTTGTGCGATCCAAAAACCTCCCATTTTCAACAGATGACGTGAAAAGAGTGTGTGCTTCTTGTAGAATTTGTGCCCAACAAAAACCAAAATTCCATCGTCCAGGAAAAGGAGTCCTCATAAAGGCCACCCAGCCAATGGAATGTCTTAGCATTGATTTCAAGGGGCCTCTGCCCTCTACCACGAGCAATAAGTACATTCTTACGGTTGTTGACGAGTATTCACGTTTCCCCTTTGTGTTTCCCTGTCCAAACATGCATTCGAAAACAGTGATCAAATGTCTTGAATCTATCTTTATCCTTTGTGGAATGCCTAGTTTCATTCATTCAGATCAAGGTGCTTCTTTCATGTCCCAAGAACTGAAACTGTACCTTTCTCAGAAGGGGGTTGCAACCAGCAGAACGACACCTTATCATCCGATGGGCAACGGCCAGGTTGAGAGATATAATGGTATTATTTGGAAATCTATTTGTTTAGTACTCGAAAGTCGTGGCTTGAAGACACAACACTGGGAGATAGTACTTCCTGAGGTTTTGCACTCAGTTAGGTCGCTCTTATGTACAGCAACTAATGAGACACCTCATGAACGTTTTTTCAGGTTTCAGCGACGCTCTAGTCTTGGAAGTACATTACCGTCATGGCTTTTGACTCCTGGACCTGTACTATTGCGACGGCATGTTAGGTCTAGCAAACATGAACCGTTAACTGAAGAGGTTCAACTCATGGATGCAAACTCAATGTATGCAAATGTCAAATATCCAGATGGTAGAGAATCAACTGTGTCTACCCGTGACTTAGCCCCAAGTCCTGCAGGTGCAACGTCTCCTGTACACCATGTTGAACCATCAGGAGAGACGGAGTCCCCAGATACAACTGAAGTGCAGGATACACAAACTCATGATAACCGTGATTGTCATGAATCCAGTGAGCCCACTGAGATAAGAAGGTCCACTCGTGTGTCAAGGCCGCCTGATCGCTATGGATGGGATTAAACCAATACATTTGTTTTGATTAAAGTTGAATTTTCTAGGAGGGGAGAATGTGATAATATCAGTTGGTCTTAGCTGTTTCTTACTGTCAATGTTTGAGTATTCATATTGTTTTGTTTATTGTTTTGTTCTTCCTATGTTAATGTTTTATAGCATGATTTTCATAAGTTATGTGTTTGTGTTAACATGTGCATTTATGTTGATACTGTATTCATTGTTGCCTTTCTTTGTTACAGATATGGTAGTTTGCTAATGTGTTGAATAAAGCTTGGAAATTATCACCAAGTATTACTGTACTTTCATTACACCTATACTGTACGATCTAGACTAGAGACTTTAAATATACGGCTTCGAGACTATACAACCCTAAATAAACATAATAATACAAGATATTACGATTTTCAAGAGGAAACTAATGAATTTCTTGTTCTCCCAAGTGCATTGATAGTGTATATTTAACAATAAACGAGCAATATGCGCTGTGAAATGCTGAATACCTTGGAATGAACATGATAAAAGGACTGTGAAGGTCTCATATATAGAGAGTAGGGTTCCCCCTGCTGTATAGGATCAGAAAAGGCATCCTTTAAATTAAAGTAAGGTTAGATAACGTAGAAGGACACTTTCTTATCGTCACAGGAAACAACTTATCAAGCCAAAACATAACAGTGAAGAAACCTTCGAGTTATTTATCAGGTGACCTCATTGTTACCGGACAAAATTACATTTTCTATACATTTACAGCGAATAAACAGTTACAAGGTCATATCTTCTCTCTCTCTCTCTCTCTCTCTCTCTCTCTCTCTCTCTCTCTC
>NC_090727.1:152430561-152560561 GCF_036898095.1 Palaemon carinicauda
ATGCAATACGATATGGGGACTAGTGCCTTGTGCCAAGAGGCCCCGAGCGGCTGTAAAGGCCGAACAATCTGAACAAACGAACAACGATGCAGGTCTGTATAGTTTAGGTAAAATACAAATTGCTTTTGAATTTGTCATTTTGATAGGTTTAAGAAATATTTCTGGGTAACCTCAGCCTGGGATTTGCCTTTTAAGGTTTCATGAAAAGGTGCCACATCATACTGAGCTTATCCACTTTCTTTGAAGTTAATGTTTGATAAGGATGTAAAATGTCTTGATTAGGTGTAATAGACGCACTATTAGTGATACTTGTATCGTAACCGAGTTTCTTTAAAATGTATTGATTGAGTGTAATAGAGGCACTTTTAGTGATACTGTATTGTAACCGAGTTTCTTTAAAATGTATTGATTGGGTGTAATAGAGGCACTATTAGTGATACTTGTATCGTAACTTGATTGGGTGTAATAGAGGCACTTTTAGTGATACTTGTATCGTAACCGAGTTTCTTTAAAATGTATTGATTGGGTGTAATAGAGGCACTTTTAGTGATACTTGTATCGTAACTGAGTTTCTTTAAAATGTATTGATTGGGTGTAATAGAGGCACTTTTAGTGATACTTGTATCGTAACTGAATTTCGGTAAAATGTATTGATTGGGTATAATAGAGTGACTATTAGTGATACTGTATCGTAACTGAGTTTCTTTAAAATGTATTGATTGGGTGTAATAGAGGCACTTTTAGTGATACTTGTATTGTAACCGAGTTTCTTACTTTCTTCAATCTTTTGCAGGATGGACAAGTCGTGCGATATCTCAAAAGAGGCTGTTTTACTACAGTCAGAGTCCATGCCCGAAGGTACTCCTGAGGTTCAAGGTACGTTTATTATAGATCGGGGTTAAATAACATATCAAATTAATGTTATAAATGTTAGTTATTATTAGGTGAGGTTCAAGGTACATTTATTGTAGATCGGGGTTATATAAGATATCAAATTAATGTTATTAATGTTAGTTATTATTATGTAATTTAACAAAACCGCAGCTGTATTTGTAGACTATCGCCCGAAGAATTTGTCGGTGAGAGGAGAAAAGGGAATAAGGTAAAGATAAAATACATGGATTGTTATTATTATTACTAGCTAAGCTACAACTCTAACTGGAAATGCAGGATGTTATAAGCCCAAGGGATGCAACAGACAAAAATAGCCCAGTGAGGAAAGGAAGTAAGAAAACAGATAAACTAATACTGTACTGTAAGAGAAATAATGAACAGTTAATGTATTTTAAGAACAGTAACAACATTGTGGCCAGGAAGGTGTTCACTAACAACACACACAAACAAACATACAAACAGGGGGGTAAAACCTAACCTAACCTTCCAACTTTGATAGTAGAGGTAAAAATACCTGTCAAGACGTAAGAATGGTCATATCTCGGACATAAGCACCAGATGATGGAATTGTAGAGGGGATTTAGATATTGTTTTTAGTACACACCTGAAATGTTCTTGAAATACATTCTTCTTCTTCTTCTTTGTCTACATATTTTCCCGTTTCTATGTG
This sequence comes from Palaemon carinicauda, assembly GCF_036898095.1. NCBI lineage: Eukaryota > Metazoa > Arthropoda > Malacostraca > Decapoda > Palaemonidae > Palaemon > Palaemon carinicauda. The sequence goes on from NC_090727.1 coordinate 152,432,126, forward strand.
GGGTCGATGTTTCCGGTCAGCTTTCAAGAACTACATTAATTCTTCCTAATCATATTGAGTATAGGTTCTTTATTTGTACATAGGAAATAGACATATCTTACATGAAATTTCTCTTCAGTATTTGATGATTTAGTTAACTTTTTTTATTAGTAATTGGTGACTTTCTTCAGACTATATGACAAGAATATTTGTACCATCACTGTCTTCTCTTTATTGTTTATATACAGTGTATGTATATTCTTTTTATATACTGCTGTGGCACCCTAGCAGTACCAGCTGAATTCGGTTGAGTCCCTGATTAGGCTGAAGGAACATAGAGAGTAGAGGTCCCCTTTTTGTTTTGTTTCATTGTTGGTGTCGGCTACCCCCCAAAATTGGGGGAAGTGCCTTGGTATATGGATGGATGGATACTGCAGGACAATACTACTTACAGAAAGTGCATGATCATTGGAATTAAATATCTTTTCCGTTATCCTTTTTGTCCTCTTGTTGCATTGCTCTCTGCATTTTCCTTTTCATCCTAGCCATCTGAGTTCTTTAACTATACAATACCTTGGTATATTTTTTCAATATTAAACTTACCCGATAATCATGTAGCTGTCAACTCCGTTGCCCGACAGAATTCTACGGGAGGGATACGCCAGCTATCACTATACTAGAAGGGGGTGTACTCACCAGCGCCACCTGTGGCCAGGTACTGCAGTACTTCTTGTTGACACCACCTCAATTTTTCCTCTGTCGTGCTTCCGGCAAGACGTTCTTGGATACGCTTATGATTTTGGAGTATTGTTCACGGTTTTTGGTGAAGTATTTCTCTAAGATTTCAGCTTTCGCTATACTGGAAACTTTTCTAATTAGCTTAGATAGCTTTTATTTGGTTTTGATTAATGGTCAACGATCTTTTGCTTGATTTGGAATCCCCCTTGACTTGCTCTTTGATTCAAGATGTCTGACCTTTCACAAGCCCCTCCCCATAGACGATGTAGGTCTTGTAATAGGCGTATTCCGAAGGCCTCGGTTGATCCTCACACCGCTTGTTCTGACTGTAGGGAAAGACCCTGTCAGTTGGAAGATCGATGTGAGGAATGCGCCGGACTTTCGGAACTTGAATTTGTTCGATTCCTTAAATATTCAACCAAGTTAGAGAGAGAGAGAGTTAGGAGGAGTTCTTCTCGCTCTTCGCTTTTTTCCTCACCTCATGATCCTCAACCTTTTCCTCCCCCTGTAGTGGCTACCCCCGAACCTACTATTTGTGCTCAGCCTGATATGTCAGTTGTTTTGCGTGCCATTCAGGCTTTAGGTGACAAAGTGGAATCGGTGGTTAGTGACCATAAGTCTCTTTTGGCAGACGTCAAAGAACTTAAGGTCAAAAGTGCAGTGGGAGGTGATAGTGCCAGTGCTGTGCCAAGTGCTAGTGTCAGTGCGGTGCCGAGTGCTAGTGTCAGTGTCAGTGTTGTGCGTGAGGGTACTTCTGTGCGTGCCAGTCGTCCTCCCAGTCCGGGACCTCTTGCAAGCTCCCAAGCCCAGGGGAGAAGCAATGTCGAAGGGCAAAAGGGTTCGGCAGGCCTTGATCGGCGCACAGAAGTATCCTCGGTGGTTGCGGGCGTGTCTTACAGAGACCGTCACTCCCACCCGCAGACGATTGAGCCCGTCTTTTACTCGTCTGCAGAAGAAATATCGGGGAGGAAACGCTGGACTCAGGTCTCAAGACCTCTGAAACGTAAAGTCCAGACCTCAAGAGTTCAACAACCCGGATGCAGTCATTGGATTAGCTCTGACTCTCCGCTGTCATCAGGTGACTGTACACCTCCTAAGAGAGGTAAGGCGATACCTCAACAGACCTCATCTTCTGTTAAGGCTTTGCCTCAGCAGACCTTAGCGTCTGCTGATCCCAAGATGACTTTGCTGCAGTCCATGCAGTCGCAGCTTGCGGTCTTAATGAGTGAGTTTCAGGCTGAGAAGGTTGCACCTCCTCCTGCGAGCGCTCCGCCTCACCGCAGTCCAGTCTGCCAGGCGTACGAAGTTGAGGTTCCTCAGGCTACCTTACCGCGTTCTGAGTTGCCAGTTACCAGCGGTTTGCAGCAACCTCAGCCTTCCTTAAGGCAACCTCAACAATGGGAGCAGGAGTCTTATGCTTTACTTCCTCCTCTTCCTCTTGCGGTTAGACCATCGAGGCAACAACCTCTTGAGGTACGACAACCTCTTCCATCCATGAGGCAGCCACCTCAGCTCTCGCTGCAGCGACCTCAACTCTCCTCAAGGCGAGAGCCTCAACTCTTAAGGCTAGCACCTCAGGAACCTCAACTCGCGAGACAGGAACTGCGTTCTGCGCAGCCGCTACCTCAACTCTCGCAGCTCACACCTCAGGAACCTCAACTCGTTCCTCAGGAACCTGCTACTGCGCATCCGCAACCCTTGCAGCAAGCGCAACTCTTGAGACAAGAAGCTCATGCTAGGAGTCAGCCACCTCAGCCCATGCGCCTACCTTCCTCCACTCTTCTTGACCAGTCTTTGCAGCCTGAACCTCAGGTTTTAACTCAGCAACAGAGACTTGAGGATGAAACCACAAGTGTTTATGCACCCGCTTGTTCAGATTCTGCTGTTCAGCATACCGCTGTTACTTTACCTCTCACTTCGCTACACTCTGGTGATGAGGTTTCTGAGGAGGAAGCTGCGCACCTAGATCCCTCTTCGGACGTTGAGGAACCCAAGTCTTCTCCTCTACCCATTGACTTTCGTAAGGTCCTGGCTCTTTTCAGAGAGGTATACCCGGACCATTTTGTTTCTGCTACCCCCCGCTCTCCTCCATCTGAGTTTTCGCTGGGCATGCAACCGGTTAAGTCAGCCTATACTAAGCTCGTCTTTGCTAGATCCTCTAAGAGAGCTTTAAGAATATTAGGGGATTGGTTGCAGTCCAAACAGCAACTAGGGAAGACTTCCTTTATGTTCCCACCTACTAAGCTCACTTCTAAGGCGGGCGTATGGTATGCCACAGGAGAGGAACCAGGCTTGGGAGTCCCTGCCTCTGCCCAGGCTGATTTCTCAAGTTTGGTCGACTCTCCTCGTAGATCAGCGATGAGGCGCTCTAAGGTCTGCTGGACCTTTTCCGACTTAGACCACTTCTTAAAGGGTGTATTTCGTGCCTTTGAGATTTTCAATTTTCTCGACTGGTGCCTGGGGGCCCTGAGCAAGAAGACCTCCCCTGCGGACAAGGACTCAGCCATGCTTTTAATGTCCTGCATGGATAAAGCAATTCGGGATGGGTCCGGCGAGCTTGCTTCAATGTTTGTTTCAGGAGTTCTTAAGAAAAGGGAGCAACTTTGCACTTTTCTTTCTTCCAGCATCACACCTTGTCAAAGGTCTCAACTCCTTTTTGCTCCGCTTTCTAAGTTCTTGTTCCCCGAAGAGCTTATCAAGGATTTGTCTGCGCCCCTGATTCAGAAGGACACTCATGATCTTGTGGCCTCTTCAGCTCGTAAGGCTAAGGTTGCTCCCTCAGTTCCCAGGACTTACCGCACCCCAGTGGCTGATACTCCTGCTACAAGGTTTATTCCGCCCTTTCGTGGCAGAGCCCCCAGCCAAGGAAGCTCCCGTCCAGACTCTTCCAGGAGCAGGTCTAGGAAAGGTCCCAAGACTTCAAAAGGCAAACACTGACTCTCCTCCTCTCCAGACAGCAGTAGGAGCCAGACTCAAGACCTTCTGGCAAGCTTGGGAAAGGAGAGGTGCAGACACCCAGTCTGTCAGGTGGCTAAGGGAGGGTTACAGGATACCATTCTGCCGCAAACCCCCTCTGACCACTTCTCCCATCAACCTCTCTCCCAACTACAAGGAAAAGGACAAGAGGCTAGCGTTGCACCAGGAGGTGTCGCTCCTGTTACAGAAGAAGGCAGTGGTTATAGTCCGGGACCATCAATCCCCGGGCTTCTACAACCGTCTCTTTCTGGTGGCCAAGAAGACAGGAGGTTGGAGACCGGTGCTGGACGTCAGCGCGCTCAATGCTTATGTCACCAAGCAGACGTTCACTATGGAGACGACGAAGTCGGTCCTAGCAGCGGTCAGGCAGGAGGACTGGATGGTCTCGTTGGATCTGAAAGACGCTTACTTTCACGTTCCTATTCATCCAGACTCCCAACCTTTCCTGAGATTCGTTTTTGGAAAGGTTGTGTACCAATTCCAAGCCCTGTGTTTTGGCCTAAGCACAGCTCCTATGGTGTTTACGCATCTGATGAGGAATATTGCAAAATTCCTCCACTTATCGGACATCAGAGCCTCCCTTTATTTAGACGACTGGCTGTTGAGAGCCTCCACGAGTCGTCGCTGTCTGGAGAGTCTCAACTGGACTTTGGACTTGATCAAGGAACTGGGTCTATTAGTCAACTTAGAAAAGTCCCAGCTCATTCCCTCCCAATCCATAGTTTACCTGGGAATGGAGATTCGGAGTCAGGATTTTCGGGCTTTTCCATCGGCCCCAAGGATAAGCCAAGCCCTAGAATGCATCCTGAGCATGCTGAAGAGGAACAGTTGCTCGGTGAGACAGTGGATGAGTCTAACAGGGACCCTGTCATCGTTAGCCCTGTTCGTCGAGTTAGGGAGACTCCACCTCCGCCCTCTCCAATTCCATCTAGCAGCTCATTGGGACAAGGATTTGACGCTCGAAGCAGTCTCTATTCCTGTCACCAAAGAGATGAAGACCACTCTCTTGTGGTGGAAGACCAACCTCCTTCTCAAGGAGGGCCTATCGTTAGCGATTCAGACCCCCAATCTTCATCTCTTCTCGGATGCATCAGACTCGGGCTGGGGCGCGACCTTGAACGGACAGGAATGCTCGGGAACATGGAACAGGGAACAGGAAACGCTCCACATCAACTGCAAGGAGCTGCTGGCAGTTCATATGGCCCTTATGGACTTCAAGTCCCTCCTGCTAGGCAAGGTGGTGGAGGTGAACTCCGACAACACCACAGCCTTGGCTTACATCTCCAAGCAGGGAGGGACCCATTCGAGGAACCTGTACGAGATAGCAAGGGACCTCCTCATTTGGTCAAGAAGTCTAAACCTCACTCTAGTAACGAGGTTCATTCAGGGCAACATGAACGTCTCAGCAGATCGCCTAAGCAGAAAAGATCAAGTCATCCCCACGGAATGGACCCTTCACAAGAGCGTGTGCAACAGACTTTGGACCTTGTGGGGTCAACCTACGATAGATCTGTTTGCCACCTCCATGACCAAGAGGCTTCCGTTGTACTGTTCCCCAGTTCCAGACCCAGCAGCAGTTCATGTGGATGCTTTTCTGCTTAATTGGTCCCATCTCGACCTTTACGCATTCCCACCGTTCAAGATCATCAACAGAGTCATTCAGAAGTTCGTCTCGCACGAAGGGACACGGCTGACGCTGGTTGCTCCCCTTTGGCCTGCAAGAGAATGGTTCACAGAGGTACTACAATGGCTGGTCGACGTTCCCAGGACTCTCCCTCTAAGAGTGGACCTTCTACGTCAACCTCACGTAGACAAGGTACACCCAAACCTCCACGCTCTTCGTCTGACTGCCTTCAGACTGTCGAAAGATTCGCTAGAGCTAGAGGCTTTTCGAAGGAGGCAGCCAGAGCGATTGCCAGAGCAAGGAGGGTATCCACTCGTAGAGTCTACCAATCCAAGTGGGAAGTCTTCCGAAGCTGGTGTAGAGCCAATGCAGTTTCCTCTACCAATACCTCTGTAACCCAAATAGCTGACTTCCTATTACATCTAAGGAATGAGAGATCCCTTTCGGCTCCTACGATTAAAGGGTACAGAAGTATGTTGGCTTCAGTTCTCCGCCACAGAGGTTTGGACCTTTCTTCCAACAAGGACCTTCAAGACATCCTTAAATCTTTCGAGACTTCTAAAGAACGTCGTTTATCCACTCCAGGCTGGAATCTAGACGTAGTCTTAAGGTTCCTTATGTCTCCTAGGTTCGAACCTCTCCAGTCAGCTTCCTTCAAGGACCTTATCCTCAAGACTCTTTTCCTCGTCTGCCTTGCAACAGCTAAGAGAGTTAGTGAGGTTCACGCCTTCAGCAAGAACATTGGGTTCACATCCGAATCTGCAACATGTTCTTTACAGCTCGGATTTTTAGCTAAGAATGAACGTCCTTCACGTCCTTGGCCTAGATCGTTTGAAATTCCTAGCCTTTCCAACATGGTGGGTAACGAGCTAGAAAGAGTTCTTTGCCCTGTCAGAGCTCTGAAATATTATCTTAATAGGTCAAAACCTATACGAGGACAGTCAGAAGCCTTATGGTGTGCAATCAAGAAACCTTCGATGCCCATGTCCAAAAACGGAGTTTCGTATTATATAAGGCTTCTGATTAGAGAAGCCCATTCTCACATGAAGGATGAAGACCTTGCTTTGCTGAAGGTAAGGACCCACGAAGTGAGAGCCGTAGCCACTTCGATGGCCTTTAATAAGAACCGTTCTCTGCAGAGCATTATGGATGCAACTTATTGGAGGAGCAAGTCAGTGTTTGCATCATTTTATCTTAAAGATGTCCAGTCTCTTTACGAGAACTGCTACACCCTGGGACCATTCGTAGCAGCGAGTGCAGTAGTAGGTGAGGGCTCAGCCACTACATTCCCTTAATCCCATAACCTTTTTTAACCTTTCTCTTGAATGCTTTTATTGTTGTTTGGGTTGTTACGGTAGGCTAAGAAGCCTTCCGCATCCTTTTTTGATTTGGCGGGTGGTCAATTCATTCTTGAGAAGCGCCTGGGTTAGAGGTTGTGTAGAGGTCCTTTAGTATGGGTTGCAGCCCTGTATACTTTAGCACCTTAGAGTTGATTCAGCCTCCTAAGAGGAACGCTGCGCTCAGTAAGGAAGACGAACTTATTAAAGGCAGAGTAACGGTTCAAGTCGACTTCCTTACCAGGTACTTATTATTTCATTGTTATTCTGAATAACTGATTATATGAAATACGGGATACTTAGCTATCCTTTAGTCATGTACACTGGTTTTCACCCACCCCCCTGGGTGTGAATCAGCTACATGATTATCGGGTAAGTTTAATATTGAAAAATGTTATTTTCATTAGTAAAATAAATTTTTGAATATACTTACCCGATAATCATGATTTAAATTGACCCACCCTTCCTCCCCATAGAGAACCAGTGGACCGAGGAAAAATTGAGGTGGTGTCAACAAGAAGTACTGCAGTACCTGGCCACAGGTGGCGCTGGTGAGTACACCCCCTTCTAGTATAGTGATAGCTGGCGTATCCCTCCCGTAGAATTCTGTCGGGCAACGGAGTTGACAGCTACATGATTATCGGGTAAGTATATTCAAAAATTTATTTTAATAATGAAAATAACATTTTTCACCTCAATAAATAACTAATCCTTTGGGAGAGCCTTATGAGAAACTAGAAAAATAACTCATTACTATTTTTGAATTACCCTATGGTATTAACCCTTTTACCCCCAATGCTATTTGAAACTTTCCAACCCTTAACCCCCAGGAGTTTTTCTTTTTCAGGCACGTTTTGCAATATTTCTTTTTTAGATTATGCTGACAGCCTAAATTTTCATCATAGAGAGGTCAGGTTGGTCTCATTATTTTGGAAAATGCCTGAAGTTTCTCATAAAGTTATCAAAAATATGCAAAAAAAAATGCAAATAGCAGTTTTTTGCAAGGACGTACCGGTACGTCCATGGGGGTTAAGGGATGAGTTTTGTGAAATGTATCAGTACGTCCATTGGGGGTAGAAGGGTTAACTTACTATTAGTTGATATTTATTTAAATTCACATCTTGTTTTTTTCTTCAGGTTACGACTTCAATAATGGCATTGACTACCACAAACTTTTCCAGTCCTACAAGTGCTCAGGCTTTCAAGCCACCAGCTTTGGTTGTGCAGTAGAAGAAATAAATAGAATGGTATGGGGGCTCAAGACTTGCTTTGCAAGCGAAGTGTTTTGTAATCATATTTTGAAAAAGAAAATTCAAATACTCTGTAACAACTAGTTATATTTTTGCCTAGCAGTGTTGGTTTTATAATTTTTTCATAACTATGTCAGATAGTCTGCTTTCATCCATTTTAAATTCAAGAAAGATAATGAATTTTACAGTTGGCGTGTAGAGAGATGCCTTTGCCCGATGATCATTCAGACCTTGGTGAAGATGAGTTCACCGCGACAAGAAAAAATTGCACAATATTCTTAGGATATACTTCGAACATGGCATCCTGTGGCGTACGAGAAAGCATTAGGTGAGTTATATACCGACTTTATTATTAGAATTCCAATTTTTTCAATATTAAACTTACCCGATAATCATGTAGCTGTCAACTCCGTTGCCCGACAGAATTCTATGGAGGGATACGCCAGCTATCACAATACTAGAAGGGGGTGTACTTACCAGCGCCACCTGTGGCCAGGTACTATAGTACTTCTTGTTGACACCTCCTCAATTTTTCCTCTGTCGTGCTTCCGGCAAGACGTTCTGGGATACGCTTATGTTCTTGGAGTATTTTCACGACTTTGGTGAAGTATTTCTCTTTGATTTCGGCTGTCGCTTTACTGGAAACTTCTATATTAGCTTAGTTAGCTTTTGGAATTAATTTGATTAATTATGGTGACGAAGAGAGTATGAACTCTCTTTCACCTTTATATGGCCGACCCTTCCCTTAGACGGAAGTGTTGGTGTCTAAGAGAGTATAGACTCTCTTTCTTAATTTTGCTTAACAAAAGTTATAGATTTATTTTATATCTCTCCGCCTCTTATAGGCCTCTTCGATTAACTTCCTTTTATTATAAACTTATTAAAATTAATTTTTATATTTGTTTATATTCGACCTTCCTAATAGTAGGCGGTCTTTTCTTGGTACCGAAGTTAATTAACATTGAGCCCGTCATTTCGGTTTTACCTGTTAACATATTATGCTATTTTAATGTCTTTGAAAGAATTTCTTTGATAGTCTAGTACTGTTTTCAAAGTTGAACTAACGTTTTGTTTTGTCTCTGCAGTTGTTGACGTTCAGAACGTTCAACTTGCGCTCTATCGTTACGATAGAGAAAGAATTTTCACGGTTTCACGTTTCAGTAAGAGTAACCGTGTCTAGCGTTTTGTTCATTCTTTCTTAACTTAATGGTTTTAATCCTAATAAAGGAACTTTTCATTTTGGGAAATATTTCAGTTTTTTCCTTTAACAATAATATGTTTTAACGATATATATGATTGGGCTCTTCTCTCAGATTCTAAGTCAAGAGAGAGAGAGAGAGAGAGAGATAGAGACGGAGGGAGAAAGAGGAGGATAAACGTTTCATTCAAGCGAGTAACGTTGTTATCGTTTTTGCTCTTCTCCCTAGTCTCTTTAGGGGAAGAAGGTAAACGTTTCTAGAGTGATCTAGTGTTTAGTCTCTTTCCAGCCACTGAATTATCTATCTTTCATTAGATTTTTCTGTTACATTGTAATTCTGTTTTCGCAATTACTAACTTTTGAGAAAGGATAGAATTGCGTGTTTCAGGTACAAACCACTTAAAGTTTCGAGTTCAGTGAAATAAGTGCAAACAGAAAATCAAAGTGATAAGTGATTAGCGCAAATTGTGTCAGTGTTGTGCGTGAGGGTACTTCTGTGCGCGCCAGTCGTCCTCCCAGTCCGGGACCTCTTGCAAGCTCCCAAGCCCAGGGGAGAAGCAATGTCGAAGGACAAAAGGGTTCAGCAGGCCTTGATCGGCGCACAGAAGTATCCTCGGTGGTTGTGGGCGTGTCTTACCGAGACCGTCACTCCCACCCGCAGACGATTGAGCCCTTATTTTGCTCGTCTGCAGAAGAAATTTAGGGGAGAAAACGCTGGTCTCAGGTCTCAAGACCTCTTAAACGTAAAGTCCAGACCTATGCCAGACGTACGAAGTTAGAGTTCAACAACCCGGATGCAGTCATTGGGTTAGCTCTGACTCTCCTCAGTCATCTGTTGAATGCACTCCGCCTAAGAGGAGTAAGGTTCTGCCGCAACAGATCTCTGCTGTTAAGGCTTTACCTCAGCAGACCTTAGTGTCTGCCGACTCCAAGTTGACTCTACTGCAATCCATGCAGTCACAACTTTCGGTCTTGATGCGTGAGTGTCGGGCTGAGAGTGTTGCGCCTCCGCCTCCGCCTACACTCCCTCCGCCTGCGCTCGCTCCGCCTGATCGCAGTACCACCTGCCAGGCGTACGATGTTGAGCCACGTTCTGAGTTTGCTGTTCCCAGTGGTGTTCAGCCTCCGCCTTCCTTAAGGCAACCTTTACAATGGGATCAGGAGGATTATACCTCTCTTCCTCCGCCTCCACTTGCTGCTCCACCAGTGATGCAACTCTCGGTTGAGGTACAACAACCTCTCCCATCCATGAGTCAGTCTCCTCAGCTCTCGCTGCAGCGAGCTCAACCCTCCACAAGGCAAGCACCACTACACCTTAGCCTTGCGCCTCAGGAGCCTCAGCTTGCGAGACATTTACCTTGTTCTGCGCAGCCTCTACCTCATCGCGCTCCGCTCACACCACAGGAACAGGAACTTGCTACTCCGCTTCCACCACCGCTCAGCAAGCGCAACCCTTGGGTTCAACCACTCATGCTAGGAGTCAGCCTCCTCCACCCATGCGCCTACCTTCTGCTACTTCCTTTGATCAGCCTTTGCAGACTGAGCCTCAGGTGTTCCCTCAACAGAGTCTTGAAGAGGAAACCACAACTATTGTTGTTCCAGCTCGTTCTGACTCTGCTGTTCAGCATACCTTACCTCCATTTTCAAACCTTATGATAATGGAGGTTATTTGTATTACTTATAAAAATATATTTGTATTCCTTGCAATATATTTTTAACAATATCGCAAAATATGGCAAAAATATGAATCATGAGTTATGAATGTAAGGTAAATATTATGTTGATATTAAAACCCCATGCAAGCATGCATAAAGCACTCTAGCACTGGTCATGGAATTTCTGAGAAATGTTAAACGCCATGCACACGCTCTGCCTACCTTACAGCATGCTCTACATACAGCATGCTCTGCTTACAGCATGCTCTGCATAATACATGCTCTGCATACAGCATGCTCTGCATTCAGCATGCTCTGCATACAACATGCTCTACATACAACATGCTCTGCATACAGCATGCTCTGCATACAACATGCTCTGCATACAGCATGCTCTGCATACAACATGCTCTGCATACAGCATGCTCTGCATTCAGCATGCTCTGCATACAACATGCTCTACATACAGCATGCTCTGCATACAGCATACTCTGCATACAACATGCTCTGCATACCTTACCGCATGCTTCTCAGTCACACATCTTTGGTTGTTGCCAACTCACTAGACTGTCAAGCAGTTTCATAACGTTGCCTTCTAGTCTGCTGCTTTTGCACCAGTGAACCCTCACTGAGAGAACTTAGCTTTTCTAGGATATGGTCCCTGTAGATGAGAAAGTTCTTTTCTCCCTCCTTCTGATATTCCCTTGTGGACTCTGTCATTTGGAGGGAGCCTTTAGCTGCATAGCCTCCTATGGACTTTTTTTTAGCATAACATGCTTCCAGGGAAGGTAATGGTTCCACTTCAGTCGCTAATCCCGTCTGTTACCACACCTTCTCCCATAGACCTTGAGCTGTGTTGCAAGACATGCAGTCCAAGCTTAGTCCTTGTTAGAGGATTTTTTGTTTACGGAGTCAATGTGTCACGGGGAAGACGTTCAACAACCAACAGAAGTGACTTGTTGTGACGCAGTGCGGCAACCTCAGCAACCCGATAAGGAGTTGTCTGTACGACCCAGACAGTCTAGACAGATTCGGGTTATCACTGTACTTCCTCGCTTGCCCATGATTGACAGTTCACAGACTGTGCAGCAGTACCATGATCTTGTGTCCGGCTCCGTCAGACGACTGGCTTTTAAGAGCTCCCACAAGTCGTCGCTGTCTGGAGATTTTCAATGGACTATGGATCTGACCAAGGAACTGGGCCTCCTGGTCAATTTTGAGGAGTCTCAGCTCGTTCCATCCCAGACCATTGTCTCCTTGGGTATGGATCTTCAGAGTCGAGCTTTTCGGACTTTTCCGTCGGCCCCAAGGATCTTCCAAGCCCTAGAATGCATCCAGAGCATGCTGAGAAGGAACCGATGCTCAGTCAGGTAGTGGATGAGTCTAACAGGGACACTTTCATCGCTGGCCCTGTTCATCGTGTTAGGGAGACTCCACCTCCCCTCCCTTCAGTATCATCTAGCTGCTCACTGGATAAAGGACATGACGCTAGAGACGGTCTCAGTTCCTGTTTCCGAAGAGAGGAGGTCTTCTCTCGCGTGGTGTAAGAACAGCTTTCTTCTCAAGGAAGTCTACCTTTGACTGTTCAGAAACACGACCGCCGTCTCCTCTCGGACGCATCAGACACGGGCTGGGGTGCGACTTTGGACGGACAAGAATGCTCGGGAACATGGAATCAGGAGCAAAGGACACTTCACATCAATTGCAAGGAGTTGTTGGCGGTTATTCTGGCCTTGATAAACTTCAAGTCCCTCCAGCTTAACAAAGTGGTGGAGGTGGACTCTGACAACACCACAGCCCTGGCTTACATCTTCAAGCAGGGAGGGACTCTTTCGTGGAAGTTGTTCTAGATCGCAAGGGACCTTCTCATCTGGTCTAAAGATCAAAAGCTAACTGGTAACGAGGTTCATTCAGGGCGGTATGAATGTCATGGCAGATCACCTCAGACGGAAGGGTCAGGTCATCCCCACAGAGTGGACCCTTCTCAAGAATGTTTGCAGCAGACTTTGGGCCCTGTGGGGTCAGCCAACCATAGATCTGTTCACTACCTCGATAACCTAGAGACTCCTGTTGTATTGTTCTCCGATTCCAGACCCAGCAGCAGTTCACGTGGATGCTTTTCTGCTGGATTGGTTCCATCTCGACCTGTATGCATTCCCGCCGTTCAAGATTGTCAACAGGGTACTTCAGAAGTTCTCCTCTCACAAAGGGACACGGCTGACGTTGGTTGGCTCCGCTCTGGCCCGCGAGAGAATGGTTCTTAGAGGTACTGCAATGGCTGGTCGACATTCCCAGGACTCTTCCTCTAGGAGTGAACCTTCTAAGTCTACCTCACGTAAAGAAGGTACACCCAATCCTCCACTCTCTTCGTCTGACTACCTTCAGACTTTCGAAAGACTCTCAAGAGCTAGGGGCTTTTCGAAGGAGGCAGCCAGAGCGATTGCCAAAGCAAGGAGAACATCCACTCTCAGAATCTATCAGTCTCAAGGGGAAGTCTTCCGTAGCTGGTACAAGACCAATGCAGTTTCCTCAACCAGTACCACTGTAACCCAGATTGCTGACTTCCTGTTATATCTAAGGAAAGTAAGATCCCTTTCAGCTCCTACGATCAAGGGTTACAGAAGTATGTTGGCAGCGGTTTTCCGCCACAGAGGCTTGGATCTTTCCACCAACAAAGATCTACAGGACCTCCCTAGGTCTTTTGAGACCTCAAAGGAACGTCGGTTGTCCACTCCAGGCTGGAATCTAGACGTGGTCCTAAGGTTCCTTATGTCATCAAGATTTGAACCTCTCCAATCAGCCTCTTTTTAGGACCTCACATTAAAAACTCTTTTCCTCGTGTGCTTGACAACAGCTAAAAGAGTAAGTGAGATCCACGCCTTCAGCAGGATCATTGTTTTCACATCTGAAACGGCTACATGTTCCTTGCAGCTCGGTTTTTGCTAAACGAGCTTCCTTCACGTCCTTGGCCTAAGTCGTTCGAGATCCCAAGCCTGTCCAACTTGGTGGGGAATGATCTGAAGAGAGTACTTTGCCCAGTTAGAGCTCTTAGGTACTATCTAAAAAGGTCTTAACCTTTACAAGGACAATCAGAAGCCTTATAGTGTGCTATCAAGAAACCTTCTTTTCCAAGTTCTAAGAACTCAGTTTCTTACTATTCAGGCTTCTGATTAGAGAAACACATTCTCATCTGAAGGAAGAAGACCTTGCTTTGCTGAAGGTAAGGACACATGAAGTGGGAGCTGTGGCTACTTCAGTGGCCTTCAAACAGAACCATTCTCTGCAGAGTGTTATGGATGCAACCTATTGGAGAAGCAAGTCAGTGTTCGCATCATTCTATCTCAAAGATGTCCAGTCTCTTTACGAGTACTGCTACACCCTGGGACCATTCGTAGCAACGAATGCAGTAGTAGGCGAGGGCTCAGCCACTACATTCCCATAATCCCATAACCTTTTAACCTTTCTCTTGAATACTTTTTATGGGTTGTACGGTCGGCTAAGAAGCCTTCCACATCCTTGTTGATTTGGCGGGTGGTCAATTCTTTCTTGAGAAGCGCCGAGGTTAAAGGTTGTGATGAGGTCCTTTAGTATGGGTTGCAGCCCTGTATACTTTAGCACCTTTGAGTTGATTCAGCCTCCCAAGAGGAACGCTGCGCTCAGTAAGGAAGACGATCTTATTAAAGGCAGAGTAACGGTTCAAGTCGACTTCCTTACCAGGTACTTATTATTTCATTGTTATTGTGGATAACTGATTATATGAAATACGGGATACTTAGCTATCCTTTAGTCTTGTACACTGGTTTTTCACCCACCCCCCTGGGTGTGAATCAGCTACATGATTATCGGGTAAGTTTAATATTGAAAAATGTTATTTTTATTAGTAAAATAAATTTTTGAATATACTTACCTGATAATCATGATTTAATCGACCCTCCCTTCCTCCCCATAGAGAACCAGTGGACCGAGGAAAAATTGAGGAGGTGTCAACAAGAAGTACTATAGTACCTGGCCACAGGTGGCGCTGGTAAGTACACCCCCTTCTAGTATTGTGATAGCTGGCGTATCCCTCCATAGAATTCTGTCGGGCAACGGAGTTGACAGCTACATGATTATCGGGTAAGTATATTCAAAAATTTATTTTACTAATAAAAATAACATATTTCTATGAGAACTCACCTAAGGTTCATATGGGTGCTTTCTAGACTTAGAAGGAGAAAGCTAAATGAGAGAAAGAGATTAACCAAACTCAAAAAACCAGTCTTTTCAAGCAGCCCAATCAGTCTTGCCTTCAATTGCTTGTAGTCTTATGATTGTCAATAAAAGCTTGAGAGAATTCTTCTCAATTTTGCAAATGGTTCTAGTCCAGATTGAGAAATCCAATACAAAATTAAAGACTAGAGGGGCACTCAATAGAGCGCAGACCTCCGCCACGGCAGCTTATTTCATGACCTTGACCTTTGACCTTAACATGTATTAATTGGCTTGGATTTTGATACGCTCAAATATGAACCAAGTTTGAAGTCTCTGTGACAACAATGTCTAAACTTACGGCTGATTATGTGAATTGGACATTTTGCTTGCCCGTGACCTTGACCTTCCAAAATTTAATCATTTCCAGCTTTTTACATAACAGTTAATCCATGCAAGTTTCACTACTCTGGGATTAAAATTGTAGCCAGGAAGCTGTTCACAAACAAACACACACACACACACAAACAGGGGGTTAAAACATAACCTCCTTCCAACTTTGTTGGTGGAGGTAATAAAGTGTTAGGACTGTAGAATCAAGATCAAATGTCAAGGTCACGGTCAAGCAAAATGTCCAATTCACGTACAGTAATCACCCATAAGTTTGGACATTGTTGTCACAGAGACTTCAAACTTGGTTCATATTTGAGTGTATGAAAATCTGTGCCAATTAATACATGTTAAGGTCAAAGTTGAGAAATAAGATGCCGCGGCGGAGGTCTGCGCTCCACTGAGTGCCCCTCTAGTTTTGTGAAATGCTTTTCTGTCGAACAGGTTGGCAAAAGCCTTCTTTTAATTTAGCTCTCAGCATTATTTCATTCTAACTTTTCCAGTTAAGGTTGTAGCTTAGCTAGTAATAATTTTGATGATAATTATTCCAATTTCTTCTACAGAAGTTTATTTATCCTCCATCTAAGATCACCTCTTTCGATTTTCTACAGATTCCTAGTTGAACATAAGCTAGTTGATTGCTTGGTAACAACGGCGGGTGGTGTAGAGGAAGACCTTATCAAATGCTTAGCACCAACATATATGGGAGACTTTTATCTCAAAGGAAAATCTCTGCGATTGAAAGGGATCAACCGAATAGGAAACTTACTGGTGCCTAACAACAATTACTGCAAGTTTGAAGACTGGGTTATGCCAATTCTAGACGCTATGTTGGAGGAGCAGCGGAATCAAGTATGTGTTTACGGTATTATATTATTACCTCCGCCAACAAAGTTAGAAGGAGGTTATGTTTTAGCCCCTGTTGTGTGTTTGTTTTGTGAACAGTTTCCTGGCCACAATTTCAATTGTAGAGTAATGAAACTTGCAGGAATTGACTGTTGTGTAAAAACTGGAAATGATTTAATTTTGGAATGTCAAGATCAAAGGTCAAGGTCATGGTTAAGCAAAATGTCCACTTCAGATAATCAGCCATAAGTTTGGACATCGTTGTCACAGAGACTTCAAACTTGTTTCATATTTAAGTGTATAAAAATCCATGCCAGTTAATACATGATAAGGTCAAAGGTTGAAAAATAAGCTACTGCGGATTAATTGAAACATGAAGTGAATTTTATTGCATTTTCTTTAGGTAGAGAGGTTTATTGGATCGTAGGCATTAAAAGGAACAAATGAAGTTGGATTAATGTTTGTATCTCTGAATGTTTGTAAGTTGGGGACCTTCTGTACATGTTGGAGAAGTTGCATGGCCTATGTAATTGATGGCAAATACAACAGCGACAATTTAACAGTAAATGAACAATACGCAGTATGAAACTTTAAATACAGTACTCTGAACGAACAAGGTAGAACGACAGTGGAGGTCCTGTAGAGAGTGGGGTTCCCCTGCTGTATGGGACCGGAAAAGCAGCCATCAAAGTACTGTAAAGTAATTAAGGGAGCTTGGAACATGATTTTTATTCATAAAACATAAAGAAATTTGGATTAGTATGCTGTATGAACTTTGCATTAATAGGTGTGGGAGGAGATGATGATTATGATGATGATAAACTTTCAGAAGTTTTCATTTATAATTTTATTCCTTCATTATACTACATTTGGGACATTATTTAGATATACTCATTGTCCAAACTATATTTGTGAATGAGAACCATTGTTTACTTTATAAAATTGAATTTGTGGGTAATTTTTACCATTTTTTTTTTAATAAGAAATTTACCTCTTTGGCATACTAAACGTATCTGAAAAAGAGGCAAGGTGTTATAAGCAATTGATTAGTAATAATTGTTGTGAATCTTTATTTTCTTCATTCAGGGAGTTGTGTGGTCACCCTCAAAGATCATCACTAGACTTGGCAAAGAAATTAACGACCCTTCGAGCATTGCTTATTGGGCTGCGAAGAATAAAATTCCAATATTTAGCCCCGCATTGACTGATGGAAGTCTAGGTGACATGATGTACTTTCACGGCATAAAAAGTCCTGGTCTTATCGTAGATATAAATTCAGGTGAGAAATTGTTTGTATCAAAATATCAATAGAGTGTTTATGTAGTATGTTTTACTATAATTTTTCAATATTAAACTTACCCGATAATCATGTAGCTGTCAACTCTGTTGCCCGACAGAATTCTATGGAGGGATACGCCAGCTATCACAATACTAGAAGGGGGTGTTCTTACCAGCGCCACCTGTGGCCAGGTACTCAAGTACTTCTTGTTGACACCTCCTCAATTATTCCTCTGTCGTGCTTCTGACAAGACGTTCTGGGATACGCTTATGTTCTTGGAGTATTTTCACGACTTTGGTGAAGTATTTCTCTTTGATTTCGGCTGTCGCTTTACTGGAAACTTCTTTTTTAGCTTAGTTAGCTTTTGGAATTAATTTGATTAATTTTGGTGACGAAGAGAGTATGAACTCTCGTTCACCTTTCAATGGCCGACCCTTCTCTTAGACGGCAGTGTTGGTGTCTAAGAGAGTATAGACTCTCTTTCTTAATTTTGCTTAACAAAAGTTATAGATTTATTTTATATCTCTCCGCCTCTTATAGGCCTCTTCGATTAACTTCCTTTTATTATAAACTTATTAAAATTAATTTTTATATTTGTTTATATTCGACCTTCCTAATAGTAGGCGGTCTTTTCTTGGTACCGAAGTTAATTATCGTGAGCCCGTCATTTCGGTTTTACCTGTTAACATATTATGCTATTTTAAGGTCTTTGAAAGAATTTCTTTGATAGTCTCGTACTGTTTTCAAAGTTGAACTAACGTTTTGTTTGTCTCGGCAGTTGTTGACGTTCAGAACGTTTCAACTTGCACTCTATCGTTACGATAGAGAAAGAATGTTCACGGTTTCACATTGCAGTAAAGAGTAACCGTTTCTAGCGTTTTGTTCATTCTTTCTTAACTTAATGGTTTTGATCCTATTAAGGAACTTTTCTTTTTGGGAAATATTTCAGTTTTTTCCTTTAACAATAATATGTTTTAACGATATATATGATTGGGCTCTTCTCTCAGGTTCTAAGTCAAGAGAGAGAGAGAGAGAGAGAGAGAGATAGAGACGGAGGGAGAAAGAGGATAAACGTTTCCCTCAAGCCTGCCAGGCGTACGAGTAACGTCGTTATCGTTTTGCTCTTATCCCTAGTCTCTTTAGGGGAAGAAACTAAACGTTTCTAGAGTGATCTAGTGTTTAGTCTCTTTCCAGCCACTGATTTTTCTTTCATTAGATTTTTCTGTTACATTGTAATTCTGTTTTCGCAATTACTAACTTTTGAGAAGGATAGAATTGCGTGTTTCAGGTACAAACCACTTAAAGTTTCGAGTTCAGTGAAATAAGTGCAAACAGAAATCAAAGTGATAAGTGATTAGCGCAAAGTATGTCAGTGTTATGCGTGAGGGTACTTTTGTGCGCGCCAGTCGTCCTCCCAGTCCGGGACCTCTTGCAAGCTCCCAAGCCCAGGGGAGAAGCAATGTCGAAGGGCATAAGGGTTCGGCAGGCCTTGATCGGCGCACAGAAGTATCCTCGGTGGTTGTGGGCGTGTCTTACAGAGACCGTCACTCCCACCCGCAGACGATTGAGCCCTTATTTTGCTCGTCTGCAGAAGAGATTTAGAGGAGAAAATAAAGGCAGAGTTACGCTGGTCTCAGGTCTCAAGACCTCTTAAACGTAAAGTCCAGACCTATGCCAGACGTACGAAGTAAAGTTCAACAACCCGGATGCAGTCATTGGGTTAGCTCTGTCTCTCCTCAGTCATCAGTTTGTCGGGCTGAGAGTGCGCCTACACTCCCCCCCCCCTATGCTCGCTCCGCCTGATCGCAGTACCACCTGCCAGGCGTACGATGTTGTGGACTCTACTACAGTCCATGCAAGCACAGCTTTCGGACCTGATGCGTGAGTGTCGTGCTGAGAGTGTTACACCTCCTCCTCCTCCTGCACCGGTGGTGCACCAACCGCCTGCACCCGTTCAGCCTGTGCTGCACCCGCCTGCACCGGTGGTGCACCAACCGGCTGCACCCGTTCAGCCTGTGCTGCACCCGCCTGCACTCGCTGCACCCTGTCGCAGCACCATCTGCCAGGCGTACGATGTTGTAGACTCTACTACAGTCCATGCAAGCACAGCTTTCGGACCTGTTGTGTGAGTGTCGGGCTGAGAGTGTTGCACCTCCCCTGCACCCGTTCAGCCTGTGCTCAACCCGCCTGCACTCGCTGCACCCAGTCGCAGCACCATCTGCCAGGCGTACGATGTTGTAGACTCTACTACAGTCCATGCAAGCACAGCTTTCGGACCTTTTGTGTGAGTGTCGGGCTGAGAGTGTTGCACCTCCCCTGCACCCTTTCAGCCTGTGCTCAACCCGCCTGTACTCGCTGCACCCAGTCGCAGCACCATCTGCCAGGCGTACGATGTTGAACCTCTTTCTGTGTTCGCTGTTCCCAGTGTTGTTCAGCCTCAGCCTTCTTTAAGGCAACCTTCGGTTTGGGATCAGGAGGATTACTCCACTCTTCCTCCTCCTCCCCTGGCTGCTCCACCGGTGGTGCAACTCTCGGTGGAGGTACAACTGCTGCACCGAGCTCAACCCGTGCACCCTGATTCTGCACCTTCCACTGTTGTTGTTCCAGCTCGTTCTGACTCTGCTGTTCAGCATACCTTACCTCCATTTTCTAACCATGGCAAAAATATGAATCATGAGTTATGAATGTAAGGTAAACATTATGTTGATTTTTAAACCCCATGCAAGCATGCATAAAGCACTCTAGCACTGGTCATGGAATTTCTGAGAAATGTTAAACGCCATGCACACGCTCTGCTTTCCTTACAGCAGGCTCTGCTTACAGCAGGCTCTGCTTACTACATGCTCAGCATTCAGCATGCTCTGCATTCAGCATGCTCTGCATACAACATGCTCTGCTTACAGCATGCTCTGCTTTCAGCATGCTATGCATACAACATGCTCTACATACAGCATGCTCTGCATACAGCATACTCTGCATTCATCATGCTCTGCATACCTTACCGCATGCTTCTCAACATATCTTGGGTTGTTGCCAACTCACTAGACTGTCAAGCAGTTTCATAACGTTGCCTTCTAGTCTGCTGCTTTTGCACCAGTGAACCCTCACTCAGAGAACTTAGCTTTTCTAGGATAAGGTCCCTGTAGATGAGAAAGTTCTTTTCTCCCTCCTTCTGATATTCCCTTGAGGACTCTGTCATTTGGAGGGAGCCTTTAGCTGCATAACCTCTTATGGACTTTTATTTAAGCATAACATGCTTACAGGGAAGGTAATGGTTCCACTTCAGCCGCTAATCCCGTCTGTTACCACACCTGCTCCCATAGACCTTGAGCTGTGTTGCATGACATGCAGTCCAAGCTTAGTCCTTGTTAGAGGATTTTTGTTTACGGAGTCAATGTGTCACGGGGAAGACGTTCAACAACCAACAGAAGGGACTTGTTGTGACGCAGTGCGGCAACCTCAGCAACCCGTTAAGGAGTTGTCTGTACGACCCAGATAGTCTAGACAGATTCGGGTTGTCACTGTACTTCCTCGCTTGCCCATGATTGTCAGTTTACAGACTGTGCAGCAGTATCATGATCTTGTGTCCGGCTCCGTCAGACGACTGGCTTTTAAGAGCTCCCACAAGTCGTCGCTGTCTGGAGATTTTCAAATGGACTATGGATCTGACCAAGGAACTGGGCCTCCTGGTCAATTTTGAGGAGTCTCAGCTCGTTCCATCCCAGACCATTGTTTCCTTGGGTATGGATCTTCAGAGTCGAGCTTTTTGGACTTGTCCGTCGGCCCCAAGGATCTTCCAAGCCCTAGAATGCATCCAGAGCATGCTGAGAAGGAACCGATGCTTAGTCAGGCAGGGGATGAGTCTAACAGGGACACTTTCATCGCTGGCCCTGTTCATCGAGTTAGGGAGACTCCACCTCCGCCCCCTTCAGTATCATCTAGCTGCTCACTGGATAAAGGACATGACGCTAGAGACGGGCTCAGTTCCTGTTTCCGAAGAGATGAGGTCTACTCTAACGTGGTGGAAGAACAGCATTCTTCTCAAGGAAGGTCTACCTTTGGCTGTTCAGACCCCCGACCACCGTCTCTTCTCGGACGCATCGGACACGGGCTGGGGTGCGACACTGGACGGACAGGAATGCTCGGGAACATGGAATCAGGAGCAAAGGACACTTCACATCTATTGCAAGGAGTTGTTGGCAGTTCATCTGGCCTTGATAAACTTCAAGTCCCTCCAGCTTACAAGGTGGTGGAGGTGAACTCCGACTACACCACAGCCTTGGCTTACATCTCCAAGCAGAGAGGGACTCATTCGAGGAAGTTGTTCAAGATCGCAAGGGACCTCCTCATTTGGTCAAAGATCGAAAGCTCACGCTGGTAACGAGGCTCATTCAGGGCGATATGAATGTCATGGCAGATCGCCTCAGCCGTAAGGGTCAGGTCTTCCCCACAGAGTGGACCCTTCACAAGAATGTTTGCAGCAGACTTTGGGCCCTGTGGGGTCTGCCAACCATAGTTCTATTCGCTACCTCGATGACCAAGAAGCTCCTCTTGTATTGTTCTCCGATTCCAGACCCAACAGCAGTTCGCGTGGATGCCTTTCTGCTGGATTGGTCCCATCTCAACCTGTATGCATTCCCGCCGTTCAAGATTGTCAACAGGGTACTTCAGAAGTTCGCCTCTCACAAAGGGACACGGTTGACGTTGGTTGCTCCCCTCTGACCCGCGAGAGAAGGGTTCACCGAGGTACTGCAATGGCTGGTCGACGTTTCCCAGGACTCTTCCTCCTAGAGTGGACCTTCTGCGTCAACCTCACGTAAAGAAGGTACACCCAAACCTCCACGCTCTTCGTCTGACTGCCTTCAGACTATCGAAAGTCTCTCAAGAACTAGAGGCTTTTCGAAGGAGGCAGCCAGAACGATTGCCAGAGCAAGGACGACATCCACTCTCAGAGTCTATCAGTCTTAATGGGAAGTCTTCCGAAGCTGGTGCAAGGCCAATGCAGTTTTCCTCAACCAGTACCACTGTAACCCAGATTGCTGACTTCCTGTTACATCTAAGGAACGTAAAATCCCTATCAGCTCCTACGATCAAGGGTTACAGAAGTATGTTGGCAGCGGTTTTCCGCCACAGAGGCTTGGATCTTTCCTCCAACAAAGACCTACAGGACCTCCTTAGGTCTTTTGAGACCTCAAAGGAACGTCGGTTGTCCACTCCAGGCTGGAATCTAGACGTGGTCCTAAGGTTCCTAATGTCATCAGGATTTGAACCGTTCCAATCAGCCTCTTTTAAGGACCTCACATTAGAAACTCTTTTCCTCGTGTGCTTAGCAACAGGTAAAAGAGTAAGTGAGATCCACGCCTTCAGCAGGAACATAGGTTTCACATCTGAAACGGCTACATGTTCCTTGCGGCTCGGTTTTTTTGGCTAAAACGAGCTTCCTTCCCGTCCTTGCCCTAAGTCGTTCGAGATCCCAAGCCTGTCCAACATGGTGGGGAACGAACTAGAGAGAGTACTTTGCCCTGTTAGAGCTCTTAAGTACTATTTAAGAAGGTCAAAACCATTACGAGGACAATCAGAAGCCTTATGGTGTGCTATCAAGAAGCCTTCTCTACCAATGTCTAAGAACTCAGTTTCTTACTACATCAGGCTTCTGATTAGAGAAGCAAATTCTCATCTGAAGGAAGAAGACCTTGCTTTGCTGAAGGTAAGGACACATGAAGTGAGAGCTGTGGCTACTTCAGTGGCCTTCAAACAGAACCGTTCTCTGCAGAGTGTTATGGATGCAACCTATTGGAGAAGCAAGTCAGTGTTCGCATCATTCTATCTCAAAGATGTCCAGTCTCTTTACGAGTACTGCTACACCCTGGGTCCATTCGTAGCAACGAATGCAGTAGTAGGCGAGGGCTCAGCCACTACATTCCCATAATTCCATAACTTTTTAACCTTTCTCTTGAATACTTTTTTATGGGTTGTTCGGTCGGCTAAGAAGCCTTCCACATCCTTGTTGATTTGGCGGGTGGTCAATTCTTTCTTGAGAAGCGCCGAGGTTAAAGGTTGTGATGAGGTCCTTTAGTATGGGTTGCAGCCCTGTATACTTTAGCACCTTTGGGTTGATTCAGCCTCCAAGAGGAACGCTGCGCTCAGTAAGGAAGACGAACTTAAAAAAGAGACAGAGTAACGGTTCAATTCGACTTCCTTACCAGGTACTTATTATTTCATTGTTATTTGAGATAACTGTTATATGAAATATGGGATACTTAGCTATCCTTTAATCTTGTACACTGGTTTTCACCCACCCCCCTGGGTGTGAATCAGCTACATGATTATCGGGTAAGTTTAATATTGAAAAATGTTATTTTCATTAGTAAAATAAATTTTTGAATATACTTACCCGATAATCATGATTTAATTGACCCTCCCTTCCTCCCCATAGAGAACCAGTGGGACCGAGGAATAATTGAGGAGGTGTCAACAAGAAGTACTTGAGTACCTGGCCACAGGTGGCGCTGGTAAGAACACCCCCTTCTAGTATTGTGATAGCTGGCGTATCCCTCCATAGAATTCTGTCGGGCAACAGAGTTGACAGCTACATGATTATCGGGTAAGTATATTCAAAAATTTATTTTACTAATGAAAATAACATTTTTCACGGCAACATTATCCTTCTGCAAGCTTGTGGTGAGGACAGCAGGTTCATCCTCACCAAGATTCTTGGAGGGGACGTTTTTTATGATGCCAGTGGCATTTTTAAGTTCATTTTGAAAACCGACCTTGTTACTCGTTTTTAAATATACTAGATTTTAAGTTTCATTGTTAAGTTATATATTAATTTGTTTTTTTATTTCATTTTTTATCTTAAAGTTATTAATTGTTACTTATTCATTTTATTTTTTTTATCTTAAAAGTTATTAATTGTTAGTTAATCATACTTAAATCAGCATCAATAGCCACTAATGTTATGATGCCAAATAATTACAAATCATACTTTCATTTTTTGTTTTGGTTATTATAGTGAATTAAAATCATTATATACAGCATTTACAGAGTTTTTATTTGGCATCATATAAAATTGTGGCATCTTTAATCTGGTTATGAAATTTGCTTGTAACAGTATACACGGTATGAATTTCATATGGTGGCCTCTTTATCAGCACTCAAAGGGGCAGGAAGTTTCAGTAATATATTACTAGATTTGCTTAGGATTTAAACTTTTCCATCTTCTGTTCTTCATTTAAATATCTCCTTGCCTGCTAGACCAACAGGCTATCCCCATACAGCTAAAATCTTTTGATGATTTAAAAGAAAGTTAAGATGATGGTTGTATGCAATTTGTAAATTATAGTCTCAAATATATGCCCACCACAATCGCAAGCATACAAATGCTTATGATTGTAGTGTCTAAATTTAGTAAACGCCCATCACAGTAGCAAGTAGAAAAATGCTTATGATTGTAGTGTCTAAATTTAATATATGCCTATCACAGTACCAAGCATAAAAGTTCTTATGATTGCAGTGTCTAAATTTAGTATACGCCCATCACAATAGCAAGCATAAAATTCATTATGATTGTAGTGTCTAAATTTAAGATACGCCCATAACAGAAGCAAACATGAAAGTTCTTATGATTGCAGTGTCTAACATATGCCCATCACAGAAACAAACATAAAATTCCTTATGAATGTATTGTCTAAATTTAATGTACACCCATCACAGTAACAAAGGTAAAAGCCATTTTGCAATGTTTGGATACTCATTTTATTAACAAATCTTTAAATGCAATAAAAACCACCTCTTTTGTTTTCATTCCAGATCTCCGTCGCTTGAATGACTTTGCCAAAAAGGCCGTTAATTCTGGGATGATTATAATTGGAGGAGGCATAGTCAAACATCATATATGTAATGCTAATTTAATGGTTAGTCTGGTTCTTATGATTTTTGTTGGTTCTTTATACTAATTTGTGCGTTTTGTTATTTATTAAAAGTTTTTGTTTTCTGAGAAGGCTTTACAGAAAGTTCTCAACATATAAACTTAATAGGCTTCAAGAAGATTTTTTTTTAAAAGTTGAATTTTGTTAAAATTTAGCATAGGATAGGCCCAGTTCCCTCCTTAATTTCACAATCTTAACTTTGGCCCAGCCTTAGTGAAAGTTCTCTTGCTTGAGGGTACACTCGGGCACACTGTTCTATCTATTTTTATAGGTTATATATGAGAAATGTTATTTTGATTCTAAAATAAATTTTTGAATATACTTACCCGGTGATTATAATAGCTGCAGCTCTGCTGCTCGACAGAAAACTCTACGGAAAAAATCCGCCAGCGATCGCTATACAGGTAGGGGGTGTACTTCAACAGCGCCATCTGTCGTCCAGATACCCAGTACTCATTGTAAACAAAGAACTCAATTTTCTCCTCGGTCCACTGCATCTCTATTGGGGAGGAAGGGAGGGTCCTTTAATTTACAATCGCCGGGTAAGTATATTCAAAAATTTATTTTAGAATCAAAATAACATTTTTCAATATTTAACTTAGCCGGTGATTATAATAGCTGATTCACACCCAGGGGGGTGGGTAGAGACCAGCAATAAATGTTTACATCATTATGAGCTAAGGATTTTTTTATTTCATTTTAGAAGTTATCAAAATAACAAAAAACAAAATAAATAGGTACCTGGTAAGGAAGTCGACTTGAACAATTACTCTGCCTTTTTGAGTACGTCTTCCTTACGGAGCCTCGCGATCCTCTTAGGATGCTGAGCGACCCCTAGGATCTGAAGTATGAAGGGTTGCAACCCATACCACAGGACCTCATCAAAACCTCTAATCTAGGCGCTTCTCAAGAAAAGAATTTGACCACCCGCCAAATCAACCAGGATGCGAAAGGCTTCTTAGCCTTCCGGACAACCCAAAAACAACAATAAAAAACATTTCAAGAGAAAGATTAAAAAGGTTATGGAATTAGGGGATTGTAGTGGTTGAGCCCTCACCCACTACTGCACTCGCTGCTACGAATGGTCCCAGAGTGTAGCAGTCCTCGTAAAGAGACTTGACATCTTTAAGATAAAAAGACGCGAACACTGACTTGCTTCTCCAATAGGTTGCGTCCATTATACTTCGCAGAGATCTATTTTGTTTAAAGGCCACTGAAGTTGCGACAGCTCTGACTTCATGTGTCCTTACTTTCAGCAAAGCTTGGTCTTCCTCACTCAGATGTGAATGAGCTTCTCGTATTAACAGTCTGATAAAATAGGATAAAGCATTCTTTGACATAGGCAAAGATGGTTTCTTAACTGAACACCATAAAGCTTCTGACTGTCCTCGTAAAGGTTTAGTTCGTCTTAAATAGAACTTAAGAGCTCTCACAGGGCATAAGACTCTTTCTAGTTCATTTCCAACCATATTCGATAGGCTTGAAATATCGAACGATTTCGGCCAAGGACGAGAAGGTAGCTCGTTTTTGGCTAGAAAACCAAGTTGTAGAGAACATGTAGCCGTTTCAGATGAAAATCCGATGTTCCTGCTGAAGGCGTGAATCTCACTGACTCTTTTAGCTGTGGCTAAGCAAACCAGGAAAAGAGTCTTTAAGGTGAGATCTTTAAAGGAGGCTGATTGTAGCGGCTCGAACCTTTCTGACATGAGGAATCTTAGTACCACGTCTAAATTCCAACCCGGTGTAGCCAAACGACGCTCCTTCGTGGTCTCAAAAGACCTAAGGAGGTCCTGTAGATCTTTGTTGTTGGAAAGATCTAAGCCTCTGTGACGGAAGACTGATGCCAACATGCTTCTGTAACCCTTGATAGTGGGAGCTGAAAGAGATCGTTCTTTCCTCAGGTATAAAAGGAAGTCAGCTATTTGAGTTACAGAGGTACTGGTCGAGGATACAGATACTTACTTGCACCAGTTTCGGAAGACCTCCCACTTCGACTGGTAGCCTCTAAGGGTGGATGTCCTCCTTGCTCTAGCAATCGCCCTGGCTGCCTCCTTCGAAAAGCCTCTAGCTCTCGAGAGTCTTTCGATAGTCTGAAGGCAGTCAGACGAAGAGCGTGGAGGCCTTGGTGTACCTTCTTTACGTGTGGCTGACGTAGAAGGTCCACCCTTAGAGGAAGAGTTCTGGGAACGTCCACTAGCCATCGAAGTACCTCGGTGAACCATTCTCTCGCGGGCCAGAGGGGAGCAACTAACGTCAACCTTGTCCCTTCGTGAGAGGTGAACTTCTGCAGTACCTTGTTGACAATCTTGAACGGGGGGAATGCATAAAGGTCTAGATGTGACCAATCCAGGAGAAAGGCATCTATATGAACTGCTGCTGGGTCCGGGATTGGTGAGCAATATATTGGGAGCCTCTTGGTCATCGAGGTTGCGAAGAGATCTATGGTTGGCTGGCCCCATGTGGCCCAAAGTCTCTTGCACACATCCTTGTGTAGGGTCCATTCTGTTGGAATGATTTGTCCCTTCCGACTGAGGCAATCTGCCATGACATTCAAGTTGCCTTGGATGAACCTCGTTACTAGCGAAATGTTTTGACCTTTTGACCAGGTGAGGAGGTCCCTTGCGATCTCGTACAACGTCATAGAGTGGGTCCCTCCTTGCTTGGAGATGTACGCCAAAGCCGTGGTGTTGTCCGAGTTCACCTCCACCACTTTGCCTTGAAGGAGAGACTTGAAGCTTTTCAAGACCAGATGAACTGCCAGTAGCTCCTTGCAGTTGATATGCATTGTCCTTTGACTCGAGTTCCAAGTTCCCGAGCATTCCCGACCGTCTAATGTCACGCCCCAGCCTGTGTCCGATGCGTCCGAGAAGAGAACGTGGTTGGGAGTCTGAACAGCCAGGGGCAGACCCTCTCTGAGGCTGATACTGTCCTTCCACCAAGTCAGACAAGACTTCATCTTCTCGGAAATGGGGATCGAGACCGCTTCTAGCGTCTTGTCCTTTTTCCAGTAAACAGCTAGGTGATATTGAAGAGGACGGAGGTGTAGTCTTCCTAACGATACGAACTGTTCCAGGGATGATAGTGTCCCTATCAGACTCATCCACTGCCTGACTGAACATCGTTCCTTCTTCAGCATGTTCTGGATGCATAACTGGGCTTGGTTTGTTCTGGGGGCCGACGGAAAAGCCCGAAAAGCTAGACTGTGAAT
Organism: Palaemon carinicauda; assembly: GCF_036898095.1. Lineage (NCBI taxonomy): Eukaryota > Metazoa > Arthropoda > Malacostraca > Decapoda > Palaemonidae > Palaemon > Palaemon carinicauda. The sequence continues at coordinate 152,460,725 of NC_090727.1, forward strand.
CTCCATCCCTAAATACACAATAGTTTGGGATGGGACCACTTGAGACTTTTCCAAATTGACAAGGAGACCCAATTCCTTGGTCAGATCTAGAGTCCACTTTAGATCCTTCAGACAGCGACGACTGGAAGAAGCTCTTAGAAGCCAGTCGTCCAAATAGAGGGAGGCTCGGATGTCCGCTAAATGCAGGAATTTGGCTATATTCCTCATCAGCCTCGTAAACACAAGAGGAGCTGTGCTTAGGCCAAAGCACAGGGCTTGAAACTGGTAGACAACCTTTTCGTAAACAAATCTCAGAAAAGGTTGGGAGTCTGGGTGGATGGGGACGTGGAAGTATGCGTCCCTTAGGTCTAAAGAGACCATCCAGTCTTCCCTTCTGACCGCTGCTAGAACGGACTTTGTGGTCTCCATGGAGAACGTCTGCTTTGTGACAAAGACATTCAGCGCACTGACGTCTGGCACCGCCCTCCACCCTCCTGTCTTCTTTGCCACTAAGAAGAGGCGGTTGTAGAAGCCCGGGGTTTGATGGTCCAGGACTTTGACTACCGCTCCCTTTTCTAGTAAGAGAGACACTTCTTGTTTCAATGCTCGTCTCTTGTCTTCCTCTCTGTACCTGGGAGAGAGATCAATGGGAGACGTTGCTAGAGGGGGTTTTCGTACAAACGGGATCTTGTACCCCTCTCTGAGCAACTTCACAGATTGTGCATCTGCGCCTCTCTTCTCCCAGGTCTGCCAGAAGTTCTTGAGTCTGGCTCCCACTACTGTCTGAAGAAGATGGCAGTCAGACTCTGCCTTTAAAGGACTTGGTTCCTTTCTTCTTTCCACGTCTCCCTTCGGCACGAGCACCTCCTCTGCTGGAGGCTCTGCCACGAAAGGGCGGAATAAATCTGGACGCTGGAGTGTCCATCCTTGGTCTTGACAAGGTAGGCAAAGGGGTGGCTTTGCGAGCAGAGGACGCAACCAGATCATGAGTGTCCTTCTGTATCAAAGAAGCAGCAATCTCCTTAATCAAGTCCTCTGGAAAGAGGCACTTAGAAAGAGGAGCAAACAGAAGTTCTGATCTTTGGCAAGGTGTAACTCCAGCTGACAGGAAAGAGCAAAGGTTCTCACGCTTCTTGAGGACTCCGGATACGAACGATGCAGCAAGCTCATTAGACCCGTCACGTATGGCCTTGTCCATGCAGGACATGATGAGCAAGGAAGTCTCCTTGTCTGTCGGAGAGATCTTCCTGCTTAGAGCTCCCAGACACCAGTCTAAAAAGTTGAAGACCTCGAAGGCTCTAAATATCCCTTTCAAAAGGTGGTCTAGGTCCGAAGATGACCAACATATTTTTGAGCGTCTCATGGCTAGCCTATGGGGAGAGTCTACAAGACTTGAGAAGTCGCCTTGGGCAGAGGCAGGAACTCCCAAGCCGAGAACTTCTCCCGTGGCCTACCAGACGCTCGACCTAGAGGAGAGTCTAGCAGGGGGAAACGTAAAGGCTGTCTTCCGTAGACTCTTTTTGGACTGCATCCATTCTCCCATCACTCGTAAAGCTCTCTTGGACGAGCGAGCGAGGACGAGTCTTGTAAAGGCAGGCGAAGATGACGGCATACCCAAAACAAACTCTGACGGAGGAGAGCGCGGAGCCACAGACACAAACTGGTCCGGAAACAGCTCTTTGAACAGAGCCAAAACCTTTCTAAAGTCCAAAGAGGGTTGCGTGGACTTAGGCTCGTCAAGATCCGAATGTGGTTCATCAACGTGAGCAGCACCATCATCCTCCGAAAGTCCATCATCCGAGTATTGAGGAGGAAGCGGCAAAGGAGTAGGTAACGGCTGGTTAGCTGAGTCCGGTCGCACGGGTGCATGCGTGACTGAGCCGGACGCAACGTCATGGAACTGTTGCCCAGTCTGTGAGCTGGCAACAACCATAGCAGCGCGGGGACGCACAGCGTCTACTCCAGACTGTCTAGCCTGATGTGGGTGAGCAGTGGCAACCACACTGGGTTGCGGAGGTTGACGCACCGCGTCAAAACAAAACAACTCTGACGGTTGTTGTACCTCGCGAACGTCAACGGAAGGTTCCGTGCGTCGCTGAACGTCAACATGCGGCTGGCAGGGTACACTGGAACGCATGGGTGGCGGAACTCTCTCCACTGGAGTGCGCAAGAAGGTCGCCTCAGCGTCCACAGGACGCACAACCGAGTGTGTGGTTGGTTGTAGGCAAGAGGCTGTATTAGCTGGTGCGGCAGCAACCTTCTCCGCACGCAAGTCCTGCATCAGAGACGTTAATTGGGACTGCATGTTCTGCAGCGAAGACCACTTAGGGTCTGCAGGAGCAGGTGCGGCGACAGACGGTGTAACTGTCTGAGGCGGTACCGCTTTGCCTCTCTTAGGAGGTGGGCAGTCATCGGAAGACTGCAGCGAGTCCGAACTGACCCAGTGGCTACAGCTGGGCCGTTGGACTTGCGCGGAAGGGACCGACTTGCGCTTTAACGGTCGTGAGACCTCTGTCCATGGTTTCTTGCGAGAAACCTCTTCCGCAGACGAGGAATAAATGGGCTCTCTCGTCTTTGTGTGGTAGGGACGATCTTGGGTAGATACGCCGAAACCACAGAGGGAACGTCTGTTCGCTGATTAAAGCCTCTCGAACCCATTGGTCGTACGACATTGCTTCTCCCCTGGACTTGGGAGCTTGCAAGAGGTCCCGAACTAGGAGGACGACAGGCACGAATAGACGAACCCTCAAGCGCAACACTATCCACAACACTATCACTCACTTTATCACTTCCCACTGCACTTTTACACTTCAGCTCCTTGACGTCCGCCATGAGCTGGTTACGGTCACTAGCCAGGGACTCAACTCTCTCACCCAGAGCTTGGATGGCACGCATCATATCAGCCATCGAAGGTTCCTGAGTGCCAGAAGGGGGATTAGGAGCAACCACTACAGGGGAAGGAATAGGTTGTGGGGCATGAGGAGAGGAAAATTCAACAGAACGAGAGGAACTTCTCCTGACTCTATCTCTCTCTAGCCTACGTGTATATTTTTGGAATTCGATAAAATCGAATTCCGAAAGCCCAACGCATTCCTCACATCGATCTTCCAATTGACAGGTTTTATTCCGACAATTGGAACAAACAGTGTGAGGATCGATAGAGGCCTTCGGAAGACGCCTTGAACAGTCGCTAGCATTACACTTCCTGAATTTTATGACTTGAGAAGGGTCAGCCATTTTGAATTGGTCAAAGGGGAATTCAAAAACTATCCAAAGTCATCAACAAATAATCCGTAATCAAAAAAAGAATGCAAGGATTTATTGAAGAGAAAGCCTGCACAGCGAAAGCTCAAAACTAGAATAGTGTACTTCACCAAATAGTTGTAAAAACAAATCCAGTTAGCAACAGCGAATTAGTAGGTCTTGCCGGTAGCACGACAGAGAGAAAATTGAGTTCTTTGTTTACAATGAGTACTGGGTATCTGGACGACAGATGGCGCTGTTGAAGTACACCCCCTACCTGCATAGCGATCGCTGGCGGATTTTTTCCGTAGAGTTTTCTGTCGAGCAGCAGAGCTGCAGCTATTATAATCACCGGCTAAGTTAAATATTGAAAAATCTATTTTAATGTTGTAACTGTCCTGAAATATTTTATTTTAATTTGTTCATTACTTCTCTTGTAGTTTATTACCATATTTCATTTCCTCACTGGTCTATTTTTCCCTGTTGGAACCCTTGGACTTATAGCATCCTGCTTTTAGAATTGGGATTGTAGCTCAGCAAGTAATAATAATAATACTTGTGATGATAATAGAAGTTATACTTTTACAAATGGATTTTATGGAACACCTGTCTCTACTTTCAGAGGAATGGTGCGAATTTCTCCGTGTTTTTGAACACGGCTAGTGAGTGGGATGGCAGCGATAGTGGTGCCAGGCCAGACGAAGCTATTTCGTGGGGTAAAATAAAAATAGACGCAAACCCGGTAAAGGTAAGAAGTAAAGTGTGTTAGAAAAGTTTAGATATGCATTGTTTTTTATAGTTCTGAATGTAGAAGAGTAGATTTTTAAATATATTTGTCTTAAGTAAAGAGAGGCATCTTTTATTTTCTAAATCAACTTTAGCCTTTGGAAAATTATAAAGATGCCAGTTAGGTTCAACCCTCTTCTAACACTTTACATGCCATTCTTATTTTATGTTTATTTCACACAGTCTGTGTTGTAGCTAGAGATTTGAGGGCCCTGGGGGCTGAGTTAATAAGGAGGACCCCCCCTCTTTACTAAGAGGGTGTTACATTTAAATATATACTTATATAACTTTATTTTCTGTCTCTGTTTTGGAGCCAGGGGGCATTTTAAAAAAGCTCCCTCCTCTCATGGAGACCCACTGGGCATTTTAATAAAGTCCCCCTCCTCTTGTGAAAGCCCGGTGGACATTTTATAAAGTCCCTCTAACAATGCCACTACAGACAGTATAATTTTAAATTAAACGGATACGTTATTACATTATTTACTTTTTTTAATTGTGATGAAATCTTACCATTTATGCTAAATGATTTCTGTACTTTGTGTTCTTTTTCAGGTCTATGGTGAAGCATCGATGTTGTTTCCACTGTTAGTGGGAGAAACATTTGCAAGGCATCACTTCGGAATGGAGGGCAAAGATAGCGACATAAAAGTCTAGTCTGTATCTCCCCGAGCTTCTATAAATTTCTATATTGGAAACGTAAGTTTTGAAATTTTCTTTCCATCAAATAATGTGAGGAAATTATTTTTATTGCGGTACTATTATTCCATTTAGTTCATGAATGGAGAATCATTGAGTTGAATAGAGAAGTATTGATTTAGTGATTGGAGAAGTATTGATTTATTGAATGAAGAAGCATTGTGAATAGAGAAGCATTGATTTAATGAATGGAGAAGCATTGATTTTAAAGCTCAAGATAGAGACTACTGGCAAAATCTAACAGAGGACCTTTGCGTCAGTAGGCATAGATGTTGATGATGACTTTTACTCAGTGTAATTCAAATGTTTTAGGATAGACTTTCCCCTTTTATTCTGAAACTTCTTTTGACGTGTCTTATGATTCCTTAAATTAACTAGAATAATTTTATTGAAATTTCAATTACTAAATTTCATAAGTCAAATTAAAGAGTAATCAATCCCTGGAGGTTGTACAATTTCATTTTCTTTCATTAAAATTCCAGCAATTTAAATTGGTATAATTGCAAAAGAACCTTGACCAGTAAATGGTAGATCAGGTATACATTATCTTAAAAAAAAGCATAGAACAATAATTAATTTTATTCTCGTTGAGCGACCAGTTTAGACTACTAATAATTATTCAGTTTTATTTAGGATATGACATTAATCTGTGATAATTAGATGTGTTATACATTTCTTCGTTTCCTTTTTGTTCTACTCTCTATCCAAACCTACTAGTACATTCTTTATAATCTCTGTAGGACTTCTGTAGAGTCTAATTGTAGATTGTTGAGTATTATAGTTTATTTTATCTGTCCTTTAGCCCAACTGTATTAGTTTAATTTTAATTTTCTTGCGTTGCATTGAATCTCTCTCCACTAAACTTTAGTAATTCTTGAATGCATGAACAAACCTTTAAGCTAAACCCCGTATATCCAGAAACATAATTAATTTTAAATGTGTTGTTAAACTAGAAATAATAATAATCTCAATTCTTTTGTTTTTATGCAAGTTATAATTAGAAAAGAAAGTAAACTCTATAGGTAGCGGATTTGAAAAAATCTAAAGGGCTCATTATTTTTTAAGCTTGTGATAATGCAAATTATATTAAGAAAAGCTAACTCTTCACTATGAAAACTTTTCAAATAAATGTCTTATTTACTCCTGCTTCTCATCTCTGAAGTGTTGTACTATATGAATTGTAATGATATATAAATGTAAATGTAGATTACTTAGCATTTTATTGTAGTGACTCACTTTCAATATTGGGTTTAAAATGGTCTCCAGTTGCAGTTCGCTGTTTGTAACACAAGGTAATTGCCAGTTTAATTACACCTACACAGAAGTCTCACGTCAGTTAAAATAACAAATGCAGCCATTTCTAGTCCACTGCAGGACAAAGGCCACAAACATACCAATTCATGTGTGAGGTTTCACGCCGGCCACTGTAGATTAGTGATGATGGGAGATTAAAACGGTTTCTCTTAAATAAGCATTGAGTATTTTCTTCATTCATTGCCTTTTTTTTTCTTTAATAGCAGTATTGCTTACTATGTATTGGCAGCCATTAATGTTCTTTTATACTTAGATTTCCTATAATATCACAAATTTTAAGTAATTTGTATTTTTTCTAACATACTTACCTAAAACTACTTTCTTAGGAGTTACTGGTAACTCTACCCAACCGACCAGAATTTTGTGTAGTTTACCCTATTCCCATTTTCTATGGGTGACCTCAGGCAGAGTGATACGCACCCTGAGGCGACCCGGGGTCAGAGAGCGTGCTAGATTAGGTCGAGCTCCTCAGTAAGTTTCTGGTCGCGATTCACATCCCGCCGCGCTCTCTCTTACCCAGTGCGACCCTTTGTGTCCCCGCCCCTTTGTGTTTACCACGTGGTTCCTGTGCCCGTATCCTTACCCTATAATCTAAGTATTCATAACACTTGTAACAGTAATCTTATTACTGTATCGACTTCCTGTTAACTCCGAAGTTTAGTACAACTTTTTAAGTATGGAAATTACATTAAATCAAAACTATTTCAAATTCTCTTAGAACGACACCTTTCTCACGTACAGGTCTTTATTAGAATGCTATTGGTAATCCTTAATGTCAGGGAATTAGCTTAGGAGAAATGGAGAAGGAAATTCAAAGCAAAGACAACATTTTAATATAAATATCTTCAAAAATATTAACAAAATATGTAAAAAATAGTGTTAGGAAGTACATATTATTTCTCACATTACTTCAACCTTTCAGTACATCATTCTATAGATCGTAGCTTTGTATTTTTTGTGGTATGGCTTTAAATTGCTGGCTAAATATTAGCAGTAACGACTAGAGACGAAACCTACCCTGGTAAGAAAAATATGTCTTTTGATAATTTATAATTGGAGTGTTACTTTGTTAATATTTGGAAGTTATTGCAATGCATAATGTGATTGCATTATGGCTTCCAAGGCAAAGAAAATTATTAGTAAGTCATGATGTGGCGAGATATTTAAACTCGCTTGTAGAGCTGCATGTACTGATAAGGAAGCTGCAAGTTGTTGCGAGAGATCTTGAAAGGAAATTGTGAAATAAAGAAAAATAAGCGATAAGACTGCTTCGGGAAACACCTCCAACTTGTGAAATCCCTCGGTCTGCCAACAATGAGAGAAGCTAGAACTGCAAACAATTACTGCTGTGACAAAAAAGTAGCAATTAGTCACCCTGGAATTTGAAAAGGCCTGACGCTTCACTAGAACCTGAAGGTAGAAAAGACAGTACCTCATCCATCCTTGGGAAATCATGTCTACCACTTTTAGCCTCTGGGTTCGGATGTGGAATTTTGGGGTTTGACAATGTAGCAAAAGGATCCATGAAAAGCATATAGCGACCTCTGTGAAGGATATGGTGGCTCCCGCAAAGTGCATCTACAACTAAAGTTGAAAGTCTTGGAACAAACCTCTTGGATGATGAATATATTGTACATTTCTTCCCAAGAAAAAATCTCTACAGTACTCTATGACTGAACATTGTTGCCCATCATTCCACTGACAGTTAACAATAGTTGCATTGACTGGCATAACCCTAATGCATCAGCATCATGAGGCAGTCATAAATGTTTGGTGGAATTGCAGTTGTTCTTCAACACTAGCAGATGACTTATCAAACCCTGCTGGGAAGATTGCAATATCGATAGCATTGCTTGGATTTCAGAAGGTTGTAAAACTGGCGTTTATTTCTGTGATCCACGTCCCAGAGATGTTCAAGCACTGTTCTCCAGGTGTGCCTCACTCCGTGGATTCGTCTATGAACGGCAAGATCCCTTGAGGTGGGATTCCAGTGTAACTCCCCTAGAGAAGAAGTATTCAATTAGCCACAAAACTTCATTATCCCATATCCAATCCATTGAAACTAAAAGGTAGGTAAATCACTGACTCTTTACCAGTGATGCTTCCAACAACCTTGGATTGATCTATTGGATTTCTACTTTAGTAGAAAGAGGTCTCCAGTGACAAGGGAAGCCCCAGACAACGTAGGGAAATCATTGGGTCTTTCCAGTGATGCTTCCAACAACCTTGGATTGATTGCTGGTGTGAGACTTCTGTAGAAAAAGGTCTCCAATGACAAGGAAAGCCTCACATAACGTTACCACCAGTCTGGAAGTTCTTAGTCGTGCGGGAGTGACTGTGTTACTTATGTTTGACAATACAAATGTTTTTTTTGTTATCAGCATAATCCTGTACTGCTGTCTTCTGCTCAGCCATGCGACTGAGATACCCATTGATCATGATTCTCAGATCGTGATAAAAGGAAGTCAACTGTTTTGGTTCTAGGCATTACCTCCCAGATGGAGACAGGCGAAGTCAATTGTCAAGAAAACCCAAGAGGCAAATCTTGATTTAGAGGAATGAATAATAGATGACAATAAAAGTCCCAAGCTCTTACTTTGAACTGCTAACGACACCCTTGAGGACCATGATGAGATACTTTCTGTTGGACCGAAGGATGGGTCTCTAGATTTACGTATCTTTCAGGTTCACTGAGCGCACGAAGTCTTCTTCCTGGAGGCGGACCTTACATTATTTTTGTGTTCCTGTCCTATGTGTTTCATAGGCCAGCTGGTAAGATGGCTGCAGCATCAGGAAGCTCCTTGCCTTCTGCCTGAGCATTGAAGGATATCTGGGTTGGTAGTGCTGGGATATGATAGGTGTAAAACTTCCGTGGTGACTCAAAAGTAACAAATTCCCTAAAAGTGAGTGCAAGTTCCGATTACATGATTCCTGATCGCGGCGTGCGGTCGATCCTGTAGGAAATAACAATTGGGGAGAACAAGTGTAAGGAGACCTTCCTTGCCAAGAGAGAACACAATCTAAACTTTTGCATGAAGAAGAAAAACAATAGGTTAAGAATACTGTGGGAAGACCTCATTGCTTGCGAAGGAAAGATCGCATATCCCGTTCAAGTAATGAGAATGATCGAGGGTTCCTCTCCTACCGGAATCGTGCATGTGACCTGAAAGTCACTTTAGAACAGGTACCAAATGTCTGATTGTGTAGCGACAGGTCACTTTGTGATCAATTAAAAGCGGTGATGGAGTTCATGGAAAGCTGCCTCATGAGGGGAAGGAACATCGATCCGAAGTTTATCTTCCAATAGGGCCGTCGTCATCTATGTACCATCAAAATGACCAGGAGAATGAGGGCAGTTACCATGTCCTTAACAGTAGAGATCGTCAGCTATCTGGAATGAGACCGAGCATTGGTAACAGGCAACTGATCGCCTTTTTCACGTACCAAAACATGTTCTTAAGGAAGGACATTCTTTCCCAATACGTAATCTTTCGCCCTGAGTACAAGGTGATAACACATATTCCATTCCACAGTACACAGAGAGATGGGGCAGGGGAAGCTCTCGTCCCTCAGTGAGCAAAAGGAACAATCTTAAAGATTACTCCACCTTTGGCAGATTTCTTTAGGGCAACTTACATCGATCGTGCACATGGTCATTGGTGTCACCTTAGTGTCCCGAGGCAAGAGGGGGGATGATGGCTGCTGTCAACGTTAGAGGGTAGGGTTCTGGTACAGCGTTGCTCCTTCCACGAAACCATGCTGCAGATCCAGTCACTGTCTCACGAGACTACTCCCAATTGGTCATTCAGTGCTTAGGTGACTTCCTCCTTGGCAAGTGACACATTTGAATGTTATGCAACAGGTGAAGGAGGAACGAGCAGTAGCAGCGCATAAAGATACGTTTTCGGAATGCACGCTCTTTTTCTCCCGTATGAGAGAGATCATTCAGGAAGGGGAAACTAAGGGCGGTGCCCTTCCATCACGATCAGCATTGCGTATTCTGACCTCGTACAAGAGTTGTGAATACCAATCTCTCGGCTCTTACTCATCCCTGCACAAGACGTAGCAAATGTAAATTAGTGTAAACACACTTGCGGGGTACCCAGAACACCTCCCTAGTGTTGTATGTGCGCCAATGTTTCTTCCTGTTATGGGACAACACTCGGCACTCGCTCAATAATAGGTAAATATAAAGATTTAAAATGTTTGCATTTAAAGTTATATAAAGATTGATTAAAGTTAAAAAAAACTCTGGCCGTTACATAAAAAAATCAAGCGGAATTTAAATAATATAAAAGTTAGTTATTTATAAATTTAGACCTATAAAAGGTCTGCACCTTTAATTCAAGTACTTCCATTCACAAAGTTTAATAACACTTGAGAAACTATAACAAACTGATATTCATGTTACCTGATGTTTATCTGAAACAATAAAACCATCGATGTCATTACTGTAATTTAAAACCAATAATTTTACATCGCCCTTCTTGAAAGGTTGGTTATTGCACATTAAATATTTTAATACTCCTCCTCAGTCCTTACACTGTCAGGTTTACCTACGGTATATGTATACATAAATAAATGTAGATCTACAATTTGTTTGGTCACTGTCTAAATGCAAACAAGACTATTTTTTGAATATGATTTTAAAATTAAAAAAAAAAATACTATATACTTAGGAAATTTCTAGATGCTAAGCAATACTTGAATAGTTGGTTTTGTCCCTCTATATCAGTGGTTCCCAACCTGGGGGAAATTTCTCCCTTGGGGAAAATTTGAAGTTTCCAGGGGGGAAATAATTACACTACCTACTAACTAAAACAAGCGGAAAATGTCCTCATAGTACGTGCGGCAATTTGTTGTTAGCAATTCAATTGTGATATGATCATATCAGTTCTCAAAGACATGATATTCAAGGGGAGAATTGGAATGTCATGCCCATTTCTGAGGCAGGCGAGTGGGCATGAGGGCTGGGCGAGGCATGAAGGGGGAAATCTGGATGGTTGAACTGGGTGCAGGGGGGAAATGACAGAAAAAAATGTTGGGAACCACTGCTCTATATGATCTGACCTTTCACAGTGAAAGTACTGTACATTCACATACTCCTTGCCGTTATTTTTAAGGCCTTAAACGTTTCTTGTAAATGACGAAAAATCACTATTTTCCTAAACTACAAAAGACACAGCTAAGCTCAAGAGGCATAATATATTTTAAGGGCGCAGATTGCCCTTGTATAATGGAAAATATCTCTACCTACTATGACTAAAGCTGAAAATATCTTCTAACTACGACTGTAATGTCATCACTTGGCACTAAGGAATGAAAATATATGGCCATCAGATTATAAAAAAAATAAACTGCAATTACTGCGTATTTCCAAATTAATAATTTGAAATCAAAACTACTACACTATTTTATGCAAAGAAATTTCTTCTTTGTTTTAACTTGGCATTTTCCCTGGTAGCAAAACACCTAGCGAAACATTTTCACTTTAATTATAACCGACTGTTGAAAATAAAATAAAAATATTCAGATACTTCCTGCATAGATTCTATAATACTGTACAAACAAAATTATAATAGCACCTTCAAAATAGACCAAATACGTAACGATCAATTTCTCGCGTTAACGTCTTCGCCAGCCATTAAATTCTGAAGAATGGTCAAGGCTTGTTCCTGAGGTTCGGTTAAGGCATCCGATCGAAGCAGCTCTTCCACCCTCGACTGCGCCGAGAGAGTGAATCCCGTTCTTTCTGGCGGGAGGGACAAGTGCGCTTTTCTGAAAAGGGGTTGAGCCATGTCTTGGTGTAGTTGGAGGAGTTCGGAAAGCATCCCGGCGTCCTCTAAGGTCAGGTGAGTCGTCAACTGACATATGCCTTGACATATCTGCAAAATTCAATCTAAATTAACTTCAAAATTTTATATTTGGACATAATTCATTCTTCAAAGGATACATCAGGTTCTTATCCCTTTCACTCCCTAAGTACATACCGGTACGTTCTTGCAAAACACTGTTGAATACATGTTTTTACATATTTTTGATAATTTTGTGAGAAACTTCGGGCATTTTCCAAAAGAATGAGACCAACCTGACCTCTCTAGGACAAAAATTAAGCCTGTTAGAGCAATTTGAAGAAAATATATAGCAAAATGTGCTCGAAATTTAACGTTATGGTGGGGGTTAAAGGGTTAACTTACTAACATTTGGAGATAGAAATACAAACCCAAACTGTAATAATAGATCTCAGATGTGTAAAAAGTTTGTAAACTGTAATAAGATAAAAAAAAAAAAACTATAATAAAGGGATTTTGACGAAGGAAAAATCTATTTCTGGGCGAGAGACCTGTGCCAGTAATATACCTTAGAAATGATGCTAAAAGGAGCATTTCCTGGAGCGGCACAGGTGGAGCCCAGAAAAAGTATTACCTGTATATTTGATACAGTAAAGAAAATATTTGAAACAACTTTATATTTATTTCATCTGTTGACTTTTGCAGTGGGAAATCACAGACAGGAGTCAGGTTAGGCCTACCCTAAGTCAAAATTTAACTAAATTAGATTTATAAACAGCTTCTTGGAACCTATTACATTTATAAGGTGATGACTTTCTGTATTTTGCAAACTATATGACTCATGTACAGGTGTACTTATAATGACAAGAAATATTGATTTTTTTTTTTTTTTTTTTTTTTTTTGGCGTCATCTATAGTCAATTCTTTTTAGTGAGGCAGATTTGCAGGGGTGTCCTTTCCGCTCGGAAAAGTTTCCCGATCGCTGATTGGTTTGACAAGGTAATTCTAACGAATCAGATAGCAGGAAACTTTTTCTGAGCTAAAACGGCACCGCTGTGAGTCGGTGCAAATGTGCCTCATTAAAAAAAATTGAGTATAGTATAATTACTGTACTGACTACAATTAACAGTTTTACCTGTTCCTCTTAATCTTTTCTATATAGCAATCCAACTTCAATTTGACCTTTTGTCCAACTTTATTCATCATCTTCCCACATGTAATAAATAATTTGAGGTATCTATGAATCTACAGATGCAAACAAAATTTCAAAATACTTCATCTTATGCGAATAACATGGACCTTTTGACAAACAAGAATAACGAAAACTGCAATAAATGATTATACTCAGAATTATCTCTCAAACTCTGCTGTATCACAAAAAGAATAGGAAATTGTCCCCCTTAAAAGACATCTGGCCTTATCATGTACACTGCATAAAAAATGATAGAAAGTGTTATCAGCCTAAGAAATATATCTCAATTGTAAAAATTTAATTTTTATTTTGAAGATCATGAAAAACAGAAATTTAATAATAGAAATGTTATTTTCCTTAGTAAAATAAATTTTTTAATATACTTACCCAGTGATCATGTAGCTGCAGCTCTGCTGCCCGACAGAAAAAACCTAAGGGCGGGATACGCCAGCGATCGCTATACAGGTGGGGGTGTACAACAACAGCGCCATCTGTCGAGTAGGTACTCCAGTACTTCTTGTCAACAAAGAACCAATTTTCTCCTCGGTCCACTGGGTCTCTATGGGGAGGAAGGGAGGGTCCTTTAATTCATGATCACCGGGTAAGTATATTCAAAAATTTATTTTACTAAGGAAAATAACATTTTTCAATATTAATCTTACCCGGTGATCATGTAGCTGATTCACACCCAGGGGGGTGGGTGGAGACCAGCATACATGTTAACATTAGAAGCTAAGTATCCTGTATTTCATTTTAGCAGTTATTCAAAATAACAGACATAAAATTAATAAGTACCTGGTAAGGAAGTCGACTTGAACCATTACTCTGCCTTTCTAAGTACGTCTTCCTTACTGAGCCTCGCGATCCTCTTAGGATGCTGAGCGACTCCTAGGTGCTGAAGTATGAAGGGCTGCAACCCATACTAAAGGACCTCATCACAACCTCTAATCTAGGCACTTCTCAAGAAAGAATTTGACCACCCGCCAAATCAACCAGGATGCGAAAGGCTTCTTAGCCTTCCGTACAACCCAAAAACAACAATAAAAAGCATTTCAAGAGAAAGATTAAAAAAGGTTATGGGATTATGGGAATGTAGTGGTTGAGCCCTCACCTACTACTGCACTCGCTGCTACGAATGGTCCCAGGGTGTAGCAGTTCTCGTAAAGAGACTGGACATCTTTAAGGTAAAATGATGCGAACACTGACTTGCTTCTCCAATAGGTTGCATCCATTACACACTGCAGAGATCGGTTCTGTTTGAAGGCCACTGAAGTAGCGACAGCTCTAACTTCATGTGTCCTTACCTTCAGCAAAGCATGGTCTTCCTCATTCAGATGAGAATGGGCTTCTCTAATCAAAAGTCTGATGTAATAAGAAACTGCGTTCTTCGACATCGGTAAAGAAGGTTTCTTAATAGAACACCATAAAGCTTCTGATTGTCCTCGTAATGGCTTCGTACGTCTTAAATAGTACTTAAGAGCTCTTACTGGGCAAAGTACTCTCTTGTTCGTTTCCAACCAAACTGGACAGACTTGGAATCTCGAACGATTTGGGCCAAGGACGAGAAGGGAGTTCGTTTTTAGCTAAAAAACCAAGCTGTAAGGAACATGTAGCCATTTCAGATGTAAATCCTATGTTCCTGCTGAAGGCATGTACCTCACTGACTCTTTTAGCTGTTGCTAAGCACACGAGGAAAAGAGTCTTCAAAGTGAGATCTTTAAAAGAGGCTGATTGAAGTGGTTCGAACCTTGCTGACATCAGGAACCTTAAAACCACGTCTAAGTTCCAACCTGGTGTGGCTAACCGACGCTCCTTTGAGGTCTCAAAAGACTTAAGGAGGTCCTGTAGATCTTTGTTGTTGGAAAGATCTAAGCCTCTGTGGCGGAAGACTGCTGCCAACATGCTTCTGTAACCTTTGATCGTAGGAGCTGATAGGGATCTTACCTTCCTTAGGTGTAAAAGGAAGTCAGCTATCTGCGTTACAGAGGTACTGGTTGAGGATACTGAATTCGCCTTGCACCAGCTTCGGAAGACTTCCCATTTTGACTGGTAGACCTTGAGAGTGGATGTCCTCCTTGCTCTGGCAATCGCTCTGGCTGCCTCCTTCGAAAAGCCTCTAGCTCTTGAGAGTCTTTCGATAGTCTGAAGGCAGTCAGACGAAGAGCGTGGAGGCTTGGGTGTACCTTCTTTACGCGCGGCTGACGCAGAAGGTCCACTCTTAGAGGAAGAGTCCTGGGAACGTCTACTAGCCATTGCAGTACCTCGGTGAACCATTCTCTCGCGGGCCAGAGGGGAGCAACCAACGTCAACCTTGTCCCTTCGTGAGAGGCGAACTTCTGCAGTACCTTGTTGACAATCTTGAATGGGGGGAACGCATAAAGGTCTAGATGGGACCAATCCAGAAGAAAGGCATCTACGTGAACTGCTGCTGGGTCCGGGATCGGTGAGCAATAATTCGGGAGCCTCTTGGTCATCGAGGTAGCGAACAGATCTATGGTGGGCTGACCCCACAGGGCCCATAGTCTGTTGCAAACATTCTTGTGAAGGGTCCATTCTGTAGGGATGATCTGACCCTTCTGGCTGAGGCGGTCTGCCATGACATTCATGTCGCCTTGAATGAACCTCGTTACAAGCGATATCTTTCGATCTCTTGACCAGGTGAGGAGGTCCCTTGCGATCTCGAACAACGTCCTCGAATGAGTCCCTCCTTGCTTGGAGATGTACGCCAAGGCTGTAGTGTTGTCGGAGTTCACCTCCACCACCTTGCCTAGAAGGAGGGACTTGAAGCTTCTCAAGGCCAATTGAACTGCCAGTAGCTCCTTGCAGTTGATGTGTAGTGCTCTTTGATCTGGATTCCACGTGCCCGAGCATTCCCGACCGTCCAGTGTCGCACCCCAGCCCGTGTCCGATGCGTCCGAGAAGAGAAGGTGGTCGGGGGTCTGAACAGCCAGTGGTAGACCTTCCTTGAGAAGAATGCTGTTCTTCCACCAAGTCAGTGCAGACTTCATCTCTTCGGATATAGGAACTGAGACCGCTTCTAGCGTCATGTCCTTTCTCCAGTGAGCAGCTAGGTGATACTGAATGGGTCGGTGGTGGAGTCTCCCTAACGCGATGAACTGGTCCAGCGATGAAAGCGTCCCTATTAGACTCATCCACTGTCTGACTGAACATCGGTTCCTCTTCAGCATGCTCTGGATGCATTCTTGGGCTTGACTGATTCTGGGGGCCGACGGAAAAGATAACTAAACTAGATAGACTATAGTTTGGGATGGAACGAGTTGGGACTTTTCTATATTGACCAGGAGACCCAATTCCTTGGTCAGATCCATAGTCCATTTGAGATTCTCCAGACAGCGACGACTTGACGCAGCTCTTAAAAGCCAGTCGTCCAAATAGAGGGAGGCTCTGATGTCTGCTAAATGTAGGAATTTGGCAATATTCCTCATCAGTTTGGTAAACACTAGAGGTGCCGTGCTTAGGCCAAAGCACAGGGCTTGGAACTGGTAAACCACCTTCCCAAAGACGAACCTTAGGAAAGGTTGGGAATCCAGATGGATGGGGACGTGAAAATACGCGTCCTTTAGGTCTAACGAGACCATCCAGTCTTCCTTCCTGACCGATGCTAGCACCGACTTCGTCGTCTCCATGGTGAACGTCTGCTTGGTGACAAAGACATTTAGAGCACTGACGTCTAGCACCGGTCTCCACCCTCCTGTCTTCTTGGCTACCAAGAAGAGACGGTTGTAGAAGCCCGGGGATTGATGGTCCCGGACTATGACTACCGCTCCCTTTTGTAGCAAGAGAGACACCTCTTGCTGTAAAGCTAGCCTCTTGTCCTCCTCTCTGTACCTGGGAGAGAGGTCGATGGGAGTTGTTGCTAGAGGGGGCTTGCGCAAGAATGGAATCCTGTACCCCTCTCTGAGCAACTTCACAGACTGTGCGTCTGCACCCCTGTTCTCCCAGGCCTGCCAGTAGTTCTTGAGCCTGGCTCCCACTGCTGTCTGGAGAAGATGGCAGTCAGACTCTGCCTTTTGAGGACTTGGAACCCTTCTTCTTTTTGCCACGTTGACTATCGGCACGGGTACCTCCTCTGCTGGAGGTTCTGCCACGAAAGGGCGGAATGAACCTAGACGCTGGTGTGTCCATCCTAGGTCTAGGCACGGAAGGTAAAGCTGGTTCTGCCACGAAAGGGCGGAATGAACCTAGACGCTGGTGTGTCCATCCTAGGTCTAGGCACGGAAGGTAAAGCTGTGACTTTACGTGCGGATGACGCCACCAGGTCATGGGTATCCTTCTGGATCAACGAGGCGGCAATCCCCTTGATCAGCTCCTCAGGAAAGAGACACTTGGATAGCGGAGCAAACATCAGCTCTGACTTCTGACATGGTGTGATCCCCGCCGACAAGAAGGAGCAAAGGTGATCTCGCTTCTTAAGAACTCCCGACACAAACGAAGCCGCAAGCTCGCCAGACCCATCCCGAATGGCTTTGTCCATGCATGACATGATGAGCATGGCAGAGTCCTTATCCGAAGGGGAGGTCTTTCTGCTCAACGCTCCCAAACACCAGTCCAGAAAGTTGAAGATCTCAAACGCTCGGAAAACTCCCTTTAAAAGATGGTCCATATCCGAAAAGGTCCAGCAAATCTTGGAGCGTTTCATAGCCAATCTGCGGGGAGAGTCTACCAGACTTGAGAAATCGCCCTGGGCAGAGGCAGGAACTCCCAAGCCGAGATCTTCTCCCGTGGCATACCAGACGCTAGATTTGGAAGCAAGCTTGGTCGGTGGAAAGATGAAGGATGTCTTCCCAAGTTGCTTCTTGGCCTGCAACCACTCTCCCAGTACCCTTAAAGCTCTCTTGGATGAGCGCGCGAGTACGAGCTTCGTAAAGGCAGGAGCTGCTGACTGCATGCCTAAAGCGAACTCAGAGGGAGGTGAGCGTGGGGCTGCAGACACAAACTGGTCCGGATACAACTCCTTAAACAGGGCAAGGACTTTCCTAAAGTCTAAGGAGGGAGGCGTAGTCTTGGGTTCCTCTATGTCGGAGTGTTGATCGTCCAAATGCGCAGCTTCGTCGTCATTAGAACTTCCTTCATCCGAATGCTGAGGAGGAAGCGGCAAAGGAGGAGAAGAAAGCTGAGCGGCTGAATCCGGCAGCACGGGTGCATGCGTAGCTGCACTGGATCCAACATCATGCCGCTGCTGGTCAGTCTGAGAGCTGGCAACAACAAAAGCGGAGTGTTGGTGCGTGGTGAGGACTGCCGTGGGTTGCGGAGACTGCCGCATTGCGTCAAAACAGGCAGCTTGACAGCACCTTCCCACTGCTGATGCGGTAGCTCACGCATGTCAACAGAGGGTGCCGCACGTCGGCTAACGTCAACATGCGTCTGGCAGGGTCGACTGCGCATCGGTGGTGGAGCTCTCACAGCCGGAGTGTGGGAGCAGGCAGCCGCAGTGTCTGCTGAGCGCACAACCGTGGCAGGTTGTAGGTCAACGGGTGCAGCGTCAACCTTCTCAGCACGATACTCCTGCATGAAGGAAGCTAGCTGAGTCTGCATAGACTGCAGCATAGACCACTTAGGGTCTACAGTGGTTGGTGCGGCAACAGACGGAGTGATTGCCTGCTGCGGAACCACTCTACCTCTCTTGGGAGGTGTGCAGTCTTCGGAAGACTGCGGCGAGTCCGAACTGACCCAGTGGCTACACCTGGGCCGTTGGACTCGCTCGGAAGGGACCTTGCGCTTGAGAGGTCGTGAGACCTTAGTCCAGCGTTTCCGACGAGAAACTTCTTCCACAGACGAGGAATGAATGGGCTCACTCGTCTGTTTGTGGGTGGGACGATCTCTGCAAGATACGTCCGCAACCACTGAGGGTACATCTGTACGCTGATCAAGGCCTGTCGAACCCTTTGGTCCTTCGACATTGCTTCTCCCCTGGGCTTGGGAGCTTGCAAGAGGTCCCGGACTGGGAGGACGACTGGCACGAACAGATGCACCCTCATGCGTAACACTGACACTGACACTTTTCACAGCACTTGCACTCACTACACTTCCCACTGCACTTTTCTCCTTCAACTCTTTGACGTCGGCGAAGAGTTGATTGCGGTCATTCGCTAATGACTCGACTCTGTCACCAAGAGCCTGAATGGCACGCATCATGTCCGCCATCGAGGGTTGCTGAGAGCTAGTAGAAGGGTCGGGTGTCACCACTACAGGGGAAGGAATAGGTTGAGGGGCATGGGGAGAGGAAAAATCAAAAGAGCGAGACGAACTCCTCCTGATCCTATCCTTCTCTAGCCTACGTGCATTCTTAAGGAATTCATTAAAATCGAATTCCGAAAGCCCAGCGCATTCCTCACATTGATCTTCCAATTGACAGGCTTTACCCCTACAATTGGAACAAACGGTGTGAGGATCTATAGAGGCCTTCGGAAGACGCCTAGAACAGTCCCTAGCGCTACACTGCCTGTACTTGGGGACTTGAGTAGGGTCAGACATCTTGAATTAGTCAAAGGGGGGAATCCAAAATCTATCCAAGTCGTCAACAAATAATCCAAAATCTAATCAATAAAGCTTGATAAGGTAATGATAATAACTCCTGTACAGCGAAAGCTAATATCTAGAGAGAATACATCACCAAAAAGCGTGAAATCAACTCCAGAAACAACAGCGTATCAAGTAGGTCTTGCCGGTGGCACGACAGAGAGAAAATTGGTTCTTTTTTGACAAGAAGTACTGGAGTACCTACTCGACAGATGGCGCTGTTGTTGTACACCCCCACCTGTATAGCGATCGCTGGCGTATCCCGCCCTTAGGTTTTTTCTGTCGGGCAGCAGAACTGCAGCTACATGATCACCGGGTAAGATTAATATTGAAAATTTCTTATTTCTATACTCACCTGATGCTCATATTGGAAGCTTGGTTATCTCCTCATACATTACACATACACTACATTTCCATAAAATTATGAAATTCTGATTTTAAATCTCACCTGATTTAATAGTTCATCTCGATGTCTGATTTCTTGATAATCAATGATATTTTGAGCATTATCAAGTCCTTTGAAGAGGACATGCCATATGGAAATGTATTCTGCTCCGAATTCCTCTCGGGTTCTCAGGCTGCACAGGGCACTGCATGCCTGGATTCGCACTTTGTAGTTCTTGAAGCTCTCCAGTAACTTTCCTAATGTCATCAAAACCTGACCCTGTTTTGGAAAAAATACAGTATACAGTGCGTATAAATTTTACGAATAAAATTAGAAGACAATCGGCATGAAACTAGAAGCAAATCTACCTACATACATACATATACCAAGGCACCTCCCCCAATTTTGGGGGGTAACCGACATCAACAAATGAAACAAAACAAAAAAGGGGACCTCTACTCTCTACGTTCCTCCAGCCTAACAAGGGACTCAACCGAGTTCAGCTGGTACAAATCTACATAAAAAAAGTAATTGAAAGCTCAGACAAAAACAAAGACAATATTTAAACTCTAAACTACTAGACAAGACTGTTTATTACAGGCTGGGATGAACGTAGAGAGGAAAGGACCTCTTTTTTTTTAATTTGTTTGATGTTGGCTACCCCTCAAAATTGCGGGAAGGGCCTTGGTGTATGTAATGACTAGACAAGACTGTTTATTTGGATATGCTAGTTAACCATCATGAAATAGGTTAAAATATGTATATAATTCTTTAATGATATAGACTATACCTAGGAAGGAAAGATAATACGTATAAGAATCAAATAAGAAAAACTTATGAGAAACTAGTTATGATAATACTCACCCTCCAAGGAACAGTAGTAATGGGCAGCCGGCCACTACTAAGTATGTTGCCCAAAGCATAACACGCATTCCATCGTGTCTTCATGTTGTTCCCAGTGCTGCAACACGTCACCAACATCTCCACAGACTTGGTTACTAGCGGCGCAATACTCGGATGAGCAGCATGAGTGGCGTTCAAGAAGCTCGTCACGTTCCCCACGCAGCGTACGCCGTGCGTCCTGATCTTGTTCTTGTCGTTGCACGTCCGAATTCCGACTTCCAAAAGGCGAGCAATGAGTTGCGAGGATAGGAGTTTATCCTCGGACCCTGATTCGCTGTGCTTCCAATTCTCGCTGAAATGCAATTGAACTCATAAATCGTAGTACTGCGTCTATTACTCAAACATATTACTGTAGTTGGTTAAACTGTTTAACCTTATAGAATTGATTACCAGATATGCAACTACATCATACATTTTAGAAAACCTCATTTCAGAAGCTGTAAATATAGTTACCTAAGTAATATATTAAGCAACATTTTATGAAAAAACTATACAATTATTTTTTTCATTATTCAAACTTAATAAGATTCAAATTGACAAAGCTTAGGTTGCACAAATGAAGATTTGTGTATTAGGCTGCAAAAACCATCCAAATTATATCATATTTTTACTACTGCAATACTATTCACATGGTAATTAACCCTTTTACCCCCAGGCTATTTGGAAATTTCCAACCCTTAATCCCCAGGGGTTATTTTTTTTCAAGCACATTTTGCAGTATATTTTTTTAAAATTGCTCTAACAGCCTTAATTTTCATCATAGAGAGGTCAGGTTGGTCTCATTCTCTTGGAAAAAGCCTGAAGTTTCTCAAAAAAATGATCAAAATTATGAAAAAAAATGTAAATAGCAGTTTTTTGCAAGGACGTACCGGTACGTCCATGGGGGTAAAGGGATGAGTTTTGTGAAACGTACCAGTACATGTACGTCCTTTGGGGGTAAAAGGGTTAATAGTCACAAAAGCAACTGAAACATATCCTAGCTTAGAAATCTCGTTCATCACATATTATCCTTACCAGTATACCTCCAATACGGAAGACATATTAGCAAGAGCCCACGATGCCAAGAGTCGGTCCCTATTTACGTTGCCTTCTTTTTCAGATAGGATGTCGAACGTGGTCACAATCGTCTCCTGTAATAAGTTGGGACCCCCAGGGTTGCCGACCACGCCAGAGAATCCGACGATGATTGCCATTATCCGCACGCCGGCCAGTCGCAATTCCGGGTCGTTATTAGTAACGAGCCACTTAACTGTTATGATGACCTTAGATATCCATTCTTCTCCAAGGCTCTCAAATGTCTGGAAGAAAAAAGGAATTAAGCTACAGTATACAAAAATCTAATAAATGTTTAACAAATGTCTGGAAGAACAAAAATAACTAAACTACAGTATTTAAAAAGCTAATAATTGTTTAAATTACCATCTCACATTTTAACCCTTTTACCCCCAGGGTATTTGGAAATTTCCAACCCTTAACCCCCAGGGGTTATTTTTTTTTTTCAAGCACATTTTGCAGTATATTTTTTTTAAATTGCTCTAACAGCCTTAATTTTTGTCATAGAGAGGTCAGGTTGGTCTCATTCTCTTGGAAAATGCCTGAATTTTTGCAAACAATTATAAAAAAATATGAAAAAAAAAAAAAAATTTATAGCATTTTTTTGCAAGGACATACCGTACCGGTACGTCCATGGGGGTAAAGGGATGGTTTTTGTGAAACGTACCAGTACGTCCTTTGGGGATAAAAGGGTTAATAACATGCCAGCAATGAAGGTATGCTCTTATGATAAAGAGTATATGTATAACTTTAAATACAGAAATGATTACATTCTTTATAATCAGGATTAAAATAAAAATAGAAAGCTAAACAGATTATATCAAGATCTTGTCTATTCAAGTGATAAGTATTATTGAAATTTTTATACTTTCTTTGAAAGTTGTTATTCATGTTTTATATTAATTTCAGTGTTTTGAATTATCACAGACTTTTAAAAAATGCAAAATATATAACCTAGGCAAGTTGAAAATTACTAAAAAAAAAAAAAAAAAATAAATAAATAAAAAAAGACACAACTGAGTTTCATTTAGCAACTCCAAGGTTGGATTTTAGATGACGTGTTATACACACTCCAAAGAGTTAACGGTAAATATAGAATTTTCTGATCCTTTTATTATTACTAGCTAAGCTACAACCCTAGTTAGAAAAATTTTATTTTCATTAGTAAAATAAATTTTTGAATATACTTACCCGATGATCATGTAGCTGTCAACTCCGTTGCCCGACAGAAATCTACGGTCGGGATACGCCAGCGATCGCTATCCAGGTGGGGGTGTACACAACAGCGCCATCTGTGAGTAGGTACTCAAGTACTTCTTGTCAACAAGAACTCAATTTTCTCCTCGGTCCACTGGTTCTCTATTGGGAGGAAGGGAGGGTTCTTAAATTCATGATCATCGGGTAAGTATATTCAAAAATTTATTTTACTAATGAAAATAACATTTTTCAATATTAATCTTACCCGATGATCATGTAGCTGATTCACACCCAGGGTGGTGGGTGGAGACCAGCATACATGTTAACAAAGAAGCTAAGTATCCCGTATTTCATTTTAGCAGTTATTCAAAATAACAAACATAAAATAAATAAGTACCTGGTAAGGAAGTCGACTTGAACTATTACTCTGCCTTTTTTAAGTACGTCTTCCTTACTGAGCCCAGCGGTCCTCTTAGGATGCTGAACGAATCCTAGGTGCTGAAGTATAAAGGGCTGCAACCCATACTAAAGGACCTCATCACAACCTCTAACCTAGGCGCTTCTCAAGAAAGAATTGACCACCCGCCAAATCAACCAGGATGCGGAAGGCTTCTTAGCCTTCCGTACAACCCAAAAAACAACAATAAAAAGTATTCAAGAGAAAGATTAAAAAGGTTATGGGATTATGGGAATGTAGTGGCTGAGCCCTCACCTACTACTGCACTCGCTGCTACGAATGGTCCCAGGGTGTAGCAGTTCTCGGAAAGAGACTGGACATCTTTGAGATAGAATGATGCGAACACTGACTTGCTTCTCCAATAGGTTGCATCCATAACACTCTGCAGAGAACGGTTCTGTTTGAAGGCCACTGAAGTAGCGACAGCTCTGACTTCATGTGTCCTTACCTTCAGCAAAGCAAGGTCTTCTTCCTTCAGATGAGAATGTGCTTCTCTAATCAGAAGCCTGATGTAGTAAGAAACTGCGTTCTTAGACATCGGAAGAGAAGGCTTCTTGATAGAACACCATAAGGCTTCTGATTGTCCTCGTAATGGCTTTGAACGTCTTAAATAGTACTTAAGAGCTCTTACTGGGCAAAGTACTCTCTCTAGTTCGTTCCCCACCAAGTTGGACAGGCTTGGGATCTCGAACGACTTAGGCCAAGGACGGGAAGGAAGCTCGTTTTTAGCCAGAAAACCTAGCTGCAAGGAACATGTAGCCGTTTCAGATGTAAAACCTATGTTCCTGCTGAAGGCGTGGATCTCACTGACTCTTTTAGCTGTTGCTAAGCAGACGAGGAAAAGAGTTTTTAATGTGAGGTCCTTAAAAGAGGCTGATTGGAGCGGTTCAAATCTTGATGACATTAGGAACCTTAAAACCATGTCTAGGTTCCAGCCTGGTGTGGATAACCGACGTTCCTTAGAGGTCTCAAAAGACCTAAGGAGGTCCTGTAGATCTTTGTTGGTGGAAAGATCCAAGCCTCTGTGGCGGAAGACCGCTGCCAACATACTCCTGTAACCCTTGATCGTAGGAGCTGATAGGGATCTTACGTTCCTTAGATGTAACAGGAAGTCAGCAATCTGGGTTACAGTGGTACTGGTTGAGGAAACTGCATTCGCCTTACACCAGCTTCGGAAGACTTCCCATTTAGACTGATAGACTCTGAGAGTGGATGTCCTCCTTGCTCTGGCAATCGCTCTGGCTGCCTCCTTCGAAAAGCCTCTAGCTCTTGAGAGTCTTTCGATAGTGTGAAGGCAGTCAGACGAAGAGCGTGGAGGTTTGGGTGTACCTTCTTTACGTGAGGTTGACGCAGAAGGTCCACTCTTAGAGGAAGAGTCCTGGGAACGTCCACTAGCCATTGCAGTACCTCGGTGAACCATTCTCTCGCGGGCCAGAGGGGAGCAACCAACGTCAACCGTGTCCCTTCGTGCGATGTGAACTTCTGAAGTACCCTGTTGACAATCTTGAACGGCGGGAACGCATACAGGTCGAGGTGGGACCAATCCAGCAGAAAGGCATCCACGTGAACTGCTGCTGGGTCTGGAATCGGAGAACAATACATCGGGAGCCTCTTGGTCATCGAGGTAGCGAATAGATCTATGGTGGGCTGCCCCCACAGGGCCCATAGTCTGCAGCAAACATTCTTGTGAAGGGTCCACTCTGTGGGGATGACCTGACCCTTCCGGCTGAGGCGATCTGCCATGACATTCATATCGCCCTGAATGAACCTCGTTACCAACGAAAGCTTTCGATCTTTTGACCAAATGAGGAGGTCCCTTGCGATCTCGAACAACTTCCTCGAATGAGTCCCTCCTTGCTTGGAGATGTAAGCCAAGGCTGTGGTGTTGTCGGAGGTCACCTCCACCACCTTGTTTAGCTGGAGGGACTTGAAGTTTATCAAGGCCAGATGAACTGCCAACAACTCCTTGCAATTGATGTGAAGTGTCCTTTGCTCCTGATTCCATGTGCCCGAGCATTCCTGTCCGTCCAGAGTCGCACCCCAACCCGTGTCCGATGCGTCCGAGAAGAGACGGTGGTCGGGGGGTCTGAACAGCCAATGGTAGACCTTCCTTGAGAAGAATGCTGTTCTTCCACCACGTTAGAGTAGACCTCATCTCTTCGGAAACAGGCACTGAGACCGCCTCTAGCGTCATGTCCTTTCTCCAGTGAGCAGCTAGATGATACTGAAGGGGGCGGAGGTGGAGTCTCCCTAACTCGATGAACTGGGCCAGCGATGAAAGTGTCCCTGTTAGACTCATCCACTGCCTGACTGAACATCGGTTCCTTCTCAGCATGCTCTGGATGCATTCTAGGGCTTGATTGATCCTTGGGGCCGACGGAAAAGCCCGAAAAGCTCGACTCTGAATCTCCATACCTAGATAGACAATGGTCTGGGATGGGACGAGCTGGGACTTCTCTATATTGACCAGGAGGCCCAATTCCTTGGTCAGATCCATAGTCCATCTGAGATTCTCCAGACAGCGACAACTTGTTGGATCTCTTAAAAGCCAGTCGTCCAAATAGAGGGAGGCTCTGATGTCTGCCAAGTGAAGGAATTTCGCAATATTCCTCATCAGTCTGGTAAACACAAGAGGTGCCGTGCTTAGGCCAAAGCACAGGGCTTGGAACTGGTACACAACCTTTCCAAAGACGAACCTTAGGAAAGGTTGGGAGTCTGGATGGATGGGGACGTGAAAGTACGCGTCTTTCAGGTCTAACGAGACCATCCAGTCCTCCTGCCTGACCGCTGCTAGGACCGACTTCGTCGTCTCCATCGTGAACGTCTGCTTGGTGACATAAGCATTGAGAGCACTGACGTCCAGCACCGGTCTCCAACCTCCTGTCTTCTTCTCTACCAGGAAGAGACGGTTGTAGAAGCCCGGGGATTGATGATCCCGGACTATGACCACCGCTTCCTTTTGTAGCAAGAGCGACACCTCTTGTTGCAACGCTAGCCTCTTGTCCTTCTCCTTGTAGTTGGGAGAGAGGTTGATGGGAGACGTAGCTAGAGGGGGACTGCGGCAGAACGGAATTCTGTATCCCTCCCTTAGCCACTTCACAGACTGAGCGTCTGCACCTCTGCTCTCCCAAGCTTGCCAGAAGGTCTTGAGCCTGGCTTCCACTGCTGTCTGGAGGGGAAGGCAGTCAGAACTTGCCTTTTGCGGACTTGGAACCCTTCTTGGACTTGCCACGGTGACTGTCGGCACGGGTACCTCCTCTGCTGGAGGCTCTGCCACGAAAGGGCGGGATGAACCTAGATGCAGGTGTGTCTACTGCTGCAGGGCGGAAGGGTCTAGGCACGGAAGGTAAGGTTTTAGCCTTACGTGCGGAAGATGCCATAAGATCATGGGTATCCTTCTGGATAAGCGAGGCAGCTATCCCCTTAATCAGCTCCTCCGGAAACAGACACTTGGAGAGAGGAGCAAACAACAACTCTGACTTCTGGCAAGGAGTGATACCAGCCGATAAGAAGGAGCAAAGATGTTCTCTCTTCTTGAGGACTCCCGACACGTACGAAGCCGCAAGTTCACCAGACCCATCCCGAATGGCTTTGTCCATGCTAGACATGATCAGCATGGCAGAGTCCCTATCTGAAGGGGAAGACTTCCTGCTTAAGGCTCCTAAACACCAATCGAGGAAATTGAAGATCTCGAAGGCACGAAAGACTCCCTTCAACAGATGATCCATATCAGAAAAGGACCAGCAGATCTTCGATCGTCTCATAGCCAACCTGCGGGGAGAGTCAACCAGACTTGAGAAGTCGCCCTGGGCAGAGGCAGGAACTCCCAAGCCGGGTTCCTCTCCCGTGGCATACCAGACGCTCGACTTGGAAGCAAGCTTGGTAGGCGGAAAGACGAAAGCAGTCTTTCCCAGTTGCTTCTTGGAATGCAACCACTCTCCCATAACCCTCAAAGCTCTCTTAGATGATCGGGCGAGAACAAGCTTGGTGAAGGCAGGCGCAGCAGACTGCATGCCCAAAGCAAACTCGGAGGGAGGAGAGCGAGGGGTTGCAGACACAAACTGCTCAGGATACAAGTCCCTGAACAAGGCAAGGACTTTACGAAAGTCTAAGGAGGGAGGCGTAGACTTGGGCCCTTCAAAATCAGAGTGCGGTTCATCCAAATGTGCAGCTTCGTCATCCGATACTCCATCATCCGAAAGCTGAGTAGGAAGTGGCAAAGGCAGAGCAGAAAGCTGAACGGCTGAATCCGGCAGTACGGGTGCATGCGTACCTGCGGATCCAACATAATGCCGCTGCTGGTCAGTCTGCGAGCTGGCAACAACAAAAGCAGAGTGCTGGTGTGTGGGAGGGGCTGCGGTGGGTTGCGGAGCATGCTGTATGGTATGCGGAGCATGCTGTAAGGTATGCGGAGCATGCCGCATGGGTTGCGGAGAATGCCGCATAGTGCTGGAACCCGGCAGCTCTACAGCACCTTCCCACTGCTGATGCGGTAGCTCACGCATGTCAACGGATGGTGCAGCAAGAACATGCGTCTGGCAGGGTGGACTGCGCATCGGTGGTGGAGCTCTCACAGGTGGAGTGTGGGAGCAGGCAGCCGCAGTATCTGCTGAGCGCACAACCTCGGCGGGTTGTAGGTTAACAGGTGCAGTGTTAACCTTCTCAGCATGATACTCCTGCATGAATGCCGCAAGCTGAGACTGCATAGTCTGCAGCATGGACCACTTAGGGTCTACTGTGGTTGGAGCAACAACAGACGGAGCAGTAGCCTGTTGTGGAACCACTCTACCTCTCTTGGGAGGTGTGCAGTCATCAGATGACTGCGGCGAGTCCGAACTGACCCACTGGCTACACCTGGGCCGTTGGACTCGCTCGGAAGGGACCTTACGTTTGAGCGGTCGTGAGACCTTGGTCCATCGTTTCCTCCTGGAAACTTCTTCCACAGACGAGGAATGTAAGGGCTCATTCGTCTGTATGTGGATGGGACGATCCTTAACAGATACGTCCGCAACCACTGAGGATACATCCGTGCGCCGATCAAGGCCTGCCGAACCCTTTGGTCCTTCGACATTGCTTCTCCCCTGGGCTTGGGAGCTTGTAAGAGGTCCCGGACTGGGAGGACGACTGGCACGCACAGATGTACCCTCATGCGCAACACTGACACTGACACTTTTCACATCACTAGCACTGATAACACTACCCACTGCACTTTTCGCTTTCAGCTCTCTGACATCTGCCAAGAGCTGATTACGGTCATTAGCCAAAGACTCCACTTTGTCACCGAGAGCCTGAATGGCACGCAACATATCCGCCATGGAAGGCTGAGCACTAGTAGCAGGTTCGGGAGTCACCACCACAGGGGAAGGAAAAGGTTGAGGGGCATGGGGAGAGGAAAAATCCACAGAGCGAGAAGAACTCCTCCTGATTCTCTCCTTCTCTAACCTACGTGCATTTCTAAGGAATTCGTTAAAATCGAATTCCGAAAGCCCAGCGCATTCCCCACATCGATCTTCCAATTGACAGGATTTACCCCTACAATTGGAACACACGGTGTGAGGATCTATAGAGGCCTTCGGAAGACACCTAGCACAAGTCCTAACGCTACACTGCCTGTACTTAGGGACTTGAGACTGGTCAGACATCTTGAATTTAGAAGTAGTCAAGGGGGGATTCCAAAATCTAGCAAAGTTCGTTAACAATTAATCCAAATTAATTCCAAAAGCTTGCTAAGCTAATGATAAAGCTTCCTGAATAGCGAAGGCTAAACTCTAGAGTGAATACATCACCAAATCGTGAACAACAACTCCAGAATCAACAGCGTATCCAAGTAGGTCTTGCCGGCGGCACGACAGAGGAAAAATTGAGTTCTTGTTGACAAGAAGTACTTGAGTACCTACTCACAGATGGCGCTGTTGTGTACACCCCCACCTGGATAGCGATCGCTGGCGTATCCCGACCGTAGATTTCTGTCGGGCAACGGAGTTGACAGCTACATGATCATCGGGTAAGATTAATATTGAAAAAGCAGGATACTGTAAGCCCACGGGCTCCAACAAGGAAAAATAGCCCAGTAAGGAAACAAGGAAATAAATAAACTAAGTAGTGAACAATTAAAATAACTGATGAGATTCTAAATTCACTCTGTCAATTATGGTGACATTTCTTATCTACATAATCTACTCATATATTGAAAAATATAAAATGCTTTAGAAAAAAAAAAAAGATTCTGTTAAATTACAACCTAGAGGGAATAAAACCGTTTATTTCAACTTGGCTAAACTACCATTTTATGAAAGGAATAAGAAATAAACTATAAATTACAACCTAAGGGGAATAAAACTTTATTTCAACTTGGTTAAACTGCCATTTCATAAAAGGAATAAGAAATAAACTAATCAAAACATTAAACAGGTTCTGACTTACAGTCGAGTTCAGATGTGACAGGACAGTTGCCATGGCGACTATTTGTTTGACTTGCTCTTGACTCCGAGGAACTTCACTCTCCCGTCGTCTCCAGTTCGTATCTGCATCTTGAGTGATGTTAGGAAAGACATGATTATGAAATCCAATAAATTCTAAATTAATAGTAAATTAAGTTTATTGGAAGATATATATTTTATCAGTCAACAAGCAAAAATAAACTTTTATTTACTGTATGCTAATTTTACCCTGCTAAAATTATTATTATTATTATTACTTGCTAAGCTACAACACTAGTTAGAAAAGTAGAATGCTTTAAGCCCAGGGGCTCCAACAGGGAAAATGGTCCAGTAAGGAAAGGAAACAAGGAAAATAAAATATTTTAAGAGGAGTAACATTAAAATAAACATTTCCAACATAATCTATAAAAACTTTACCAAAACAATAGGAAGAGAAATAAGATTGAATGGTGTGCCCGAATGTACCCTCAAGCAAGAATTAAAAATTCTTCCTGTATCCCTATTCGTATGGCAACAGCGAATATAACCTAACCATTACACACTTCACTTATGTCTGATTATTTGAGGAATTTTGTAAGAGGCAGGTCTATAATAATCTGACTTGGGCCCTTCACTATTTTTCCCTTTTCCTTTATTGAGAGAACATACATAAATCAAATTTCCAAACTCATACAAGCCATCTAAAGGATTTCAACCTTAGAAAGGAAAAACTGGTTAAAGTATGATTAAGGAAAGATGGAAAGTTTAATAAGTAGAGACAAAGAAAAGGAAGAAAAGTAAAAGCAGGAAGTAATGCAGCTGGAGGATGTAAGGCATCGTGTAGGCAGTGGTCTTGCACACGTTACCATATTAGCAAATACAAAAAATGATAGAGTGAACAGTGTTAATCTTCAATGCCTAAAAGGAAATAAACAATAAAAACAAAGCCATTTGCCTCATTCAATATTATTTAATATAATAATGATGTAAAAACCATATAACCTTAATATTTCATTAAAGATGACATGACTTACCCAATTTTGATTTTGATCTTTCTTCGCCATCACTTGCGCACACCTTCAAGTGCGTTGCTGCCAGCTGCAGTAAAGCTTGCAGTGGTCCCTGTAATATAGAATATATAAAATTGAATAGTCGTTTTTGATAATTTTTTCTTACTTTTGCTGACATTAACAGAAAAGGGTTTTATATAACAATGGTTTACGTCTTGCATAAACTCATGTAGCTCAACGTGAGACTTCTATACAAGAACACTTCATGATGTCCTATTTTGTAAATCCCTACAAGAACACTTCATGATGTCCTATTTTCTAAATCCCTACAAGAACACTTCATAATGTTCCATTTTATAAATCCCAACAAGAACACTTCATAATGACCTATTTTGTAAATACCTACAAGAACACTTCATGAAGTCCTATTTTCTAAATACCTACAAGAACACTTCATGATGTCCTATTTTGTAAATCTCTTTAAAACACTTCTTGAAGTCCTATTTTGAGATAAACTATCAAATACCCAAAATACTAAATCATGAACCAAAAAATAAATAAAGATTAAAAGGCTAAAAAATAATAAGAAAATAAATAGTAATGAATATAACAATTACGTAAAATTAAAAATCCAAAACTAAAAGTATACCTTGTACGGCTCGGCATTAATAATACATTATGATCTACACAAAACTGCTTGTCTCAATATTTCCATTTCATTTCATAAGTTTAAAATATGTTATTTTGAATTAGAAAATAAAGGGTAATGAATATAACAGTTAAGTATATTGAAATATCCAAAATTAAAAGTGTATCTTCAATGGCTAGGCGTTAATAATAAATTATGATCTACACAAAACTGTTGGCGTCAGCATTCCAATTTCATTTCAGAAGTTTAAAACATAGTATTTTGAATATGCTTACAATAAGGCTAGATAATTTTCGGCTCTGTACATTAATCTAACATCCAGGATATATCGTATCAAAACTTATGGGGGAACATCTTAATGTATCTTTAATTTTTACAGTTATTATAATAGTTACAATTATTAAATAGTTTTAAATTCATATCTAATCCGAAACAATACCTGTAAAGTCCAGAGCCACAGTTGTTGAGCTTGTTCAGATGAGATACAGCCATTAGAAACTCTCTCCGTCTCAGTCTTTACAGCTCCGAGCAGAGATCCTAAAAGCGTATATGCGTGTTCTACTACAACTCCTGTAAAAAAAAATAGGAAAAAAGCCTTAGTGTATAGTTGAAGCTATTTGATTTTAACCTCAACCAACTTAAACCCTTTGTGTGTGTGTGTGTTTATTTGTGAACAGCTTCCTGGCCACAATTTTAATCGTAGAGTAATGAAACTTGCTTGGATTGACTGTTATGTAAAAAGCTGGAAATTATTAAAGTTTGGAAGGCCAAGGTCAAAGGTCAAGCAAATGTCCAATTCACATAATCAGTCATAAGTTTAGACATCGTAGTCACAGAATCTTCAAACTTGGTTCATATATAAGTGTATGAAAATCCACATCAATTAATGCATATCAAGGTTAAAGATTAAGGTCAAGCAAAAGGTCGAGAAATAAGCTGCCGTGGCAGAGGTCTCCACTCAACTGAGTACCCCTCTAGTCTAATTATCCTACTGGGAGAGTATAGGGATATTACTCTCGGCTTACTACCAAAACAAAGCCGTTCAAAAAAAAAAAAAAAAAAAAAAAAAAAAAAACAGGAAAAGTCAATACCCTAAACAACAAGCGCTAGCATTGGTGGCTCGCATGTAGGCTATTCCTTGTCTAGCAGATTAACAAGCATCCGGAAAATAGCCCATTGCAGTTCAGTAGTTTCCAAGCTTGATAACTATACAGTACTTTCTTGTCATGGAGGTTCTTCTATTTTGCCTCTCTGTAATCAACACAGAAGTTCCGAGGTAGAAGTATACTGTACTGGCAAGAGTATTGGTAGTAGGAGCTTTTGAAAATCTGACATCTATAGTTGGATTTTGTCATTGCTTGAAACCATTGTAGACTGTTGTTAGAACCAGACTCATCTTAGAAAAAATTAAACCCTGTGCTTCTAAAATGAATACCACTGCAGGGTGATCATGATTAAGACACATATACGACTTTACGGTATTCATTATTCAGTCATTCGATAACAAACTCCACTAGAATCTGGCCTCAAAAATGAACCCCGTCAGGACAAAATGCTTGAAAATTTATTGGATAGAATTCTTCATAAACCATGAACACAATTCAAATTCAAATACTCACTTAACATTGCATATCATATGGCAATGAGATGACAAAAACTTTAGGCCAATGATGGGAAACATGAATGAACTCCCATTACAAGAACCAGACACAGAAACAGGCAATCAACTCACCTGGATCGGTCGACATCAGCGACGGATCGATATCTGACGATTCACAGGTAAAATCCACAGGGGTCGCTTGTGGTTCCTTCATTGCATCACTGCACACTGATATAACGTGTTGAATGAGAGGCAAACTCTGATGAATGAGGGGTAGATGTTCGCTTACAAAGGCGCTTAGAACTTTTAGGGATTGGAGTTGTACCTGAAATAAAAACAGGATATTTATTATTATTATTATTATTATTGTTATTATTATTATTATTATTATTATTGCTATTATTATTACTAGCTAAGATACCGGTACATCCCTAGCTGGAAAAGCAAGATGCTATAAGCCCAAGGGCTCCAACAGGGAAAAATAGCCCAGTGAGGAAAGGAAACAAGGAAATAAATAAACAAGAGAAATAATGAACATTTAAAATATTTCAAGAACAATAACATTAAAAGAGATCTTTCATATATAAACTATAAAAACGTAAAAAAATAGTATGAGATGGACTTTAATAAAAACAGAATGTTGATCATAAAATTTCTTATTTCTATACCCACCTGATGTTTATATTGCTTCTACTCCAGAAGCCCTGTTTAATTAAAAAAAAATCTATTTAACAACAGTATTACAAAAACTAGGGCCTTATAAATAGCAATATTTGGAGCAACAACGGAGAGGGAACTATAAAGAAGAGGTAATTCTTGGAATATTACTTGCCTGAATATAAATGCCCCTCACAGCATCGGGATCTGGGGTGAGCAAAGAGTCGACGCATCGCTGTATGAGCCACGAAACCATGGTTTTACCCTGGGCTTCATCTTCGCTGCCCTAAAATGAAATACAAAATAGAATTATACTGTATTCATATTTAAATGAGTAACTCAAATATTACAATGGTATATCATTTGAAAATACAGAGTAAATTGAAATGCTTTTAAAAACCTTCAGGGATTAGGTCTATTAATAAACCAGATTGAAAATGCTAGATTTGTTGGTAGAGAAAATCCTTAACTTACAAACTTAATAGGTTCCAAGAAGACATTTATAAGTCCAATTTTGTTAAATTTTGGTCCATGGTAGGCCTAACCTTAATCCCATGCCTATGATTTCCAGTTACAAAAATAAAAAAATAGTCGTGTTTCATATGAAATAGATATCAGGTTATTCAAAATAATGTGTTGCTTACTGTATTGAATAATATAATATTGTTTTATTACAGAACTTCTTTATCTTATCTTTGTTATTTTTACTTGGATTTGTGTATGTATCTCCGAATGTTTGTAAGTTAGGGACCTTCTGTAATGATAAAGAAAGAGCACCAGTTGGTTGGAGAATAGGGCATATGGAAGAAGCAACACATAAGCCAACTGAAAGACCAAAAAAAACGAGGTCTCAGACTACACAACAGATCATATCGTCACCCTCATAAACTAACTGCCTAAGTCATTTTCTCCACTTGTTGGAAAATCAAAAAAAAAACCTACTCATTTCCTAATTCTTTATATCATTATCTTGAGTTTCAATTCACAAATTCTTAACTAGAGAGTTTGTGAATTAGAATTTGTTAATTGAAGCTCAACACAATGATATAAAGAATTAGGAAATGAGAAGGTTTTTTTTATTTCCCAACAAGTGGAGAAAATGACTTAGGCAGTTAGTTTATGAGGGTGACGATATAGAAAATACCCAATGCACAACAAGGAAGAACCCGATAAATAAAGCGTTAATGTTAAAGGTACCATCTATCCTTACCGAGTTTATTGCTTCCGTCGGCTTCTTCCGGTTACTTTCCTCATCTATCTCCTCTCCAGGAAGCTCCTCTTCTAACGCTGATGAATTAACAACCTCCAAAGGTGAAGATAACGATAAGGGAGCGGGAGTTTGGTACCTCAGTAGAATATCCTGCAACTCCGGGACTTGCGGTTTGATCATTAATATGCTCACCATGACAGAAAAGGCATTCGCTTGGACCACCGCCTCTGAAATACGAATGTCCGAAGTATTTCCTTGTCTTGCTAAAAATTATACAGTACATATTTCTTCTATCTTTATATACACAGACACAAATAGGTCCGTTCCTTTATTTCCAGCTATGGCTTAAATTATCTCTGATTCTTCCATATCAACGTATATTAAACATAATTTATTTCAATATGATTCAAAATCTTTAATCAATGATAATTTCCAAATTATAAAAGTATAAAATATCTCAAAAGCAACTATAGAAAATCTGTTTAAAAAATATAGCATACCGTAAATATCAAACTTCTTATAAAATATAAAAATTTTAAAAGTAACCAAATTACTTTTACATTTCTTTATTTGTTCCTACTCTTTAGAACAGGGAGACTCGCTCGTTAGTGGGAGGAAGTACCGTAGTACCAAAGCGGAAGGTTTTTATCTTTCCTGAACATGTCATACTTACATGACTGAGGAAAGAAGGCGACTCTAACATCCTCCTAACAGCTAATCATAGAGATGTACATGTTGTTTGGGCCACAGCCAGCACTAGCTTAAAAGGTAGCCAGTGCTAGGACACGGGAAACTATCTCCCTAACTGGGAAAAAAGAAAAGAGGTAGAAGAACCAGTCATTCTATTTCTCCTCGGGATTTAAGCCAGACTCATTACTTCATTCAAGATGCATATAGACTTCTGAGGGAGCTAGGAGTGTTACACAACTACTGAGAAGCCACCTCAGAAACCAAGGAAAAGGGTCGAAGGGCCTCTGGCCAATGTATATAAGGTTCAGAAACAAAAAGGGTTGGAAACTTTCAGGTCCAAGTATGCCGACAGGTAAACTGGAAGGCTACTGACATGGCTATGTTTGTTAGTTTTTACTTGAGGGGACAAAGAAATGCACAGACCACAGTTGCATCTGCAAGTAAGTAGACTTACCTGGACACTTCTTTCTTGTTCCTGCTAAGGCTAGGGAGAGAAGGCTTTGATACTAGTACATGAGGTGTCAAGTCCTCTTCAAGTAACATAGTAGCGCTACGCTGTGACACCAAGACATCTTCATATCAACTTATACAGAGGGATAGGATTGAGAACTTTCAAAACCGGTGTTCAAGATTGTAAAGTACTGGGTCTTCATTACACAGTCTGCAAGACAATCATGATAACAGACAACAATGCTTGAAGCTCTCTTTGATCATGGACCAATCTCCAGACCTGGAGGGATCCACTAGAGGTACCTCTTCTTCTAAAATTCTCTTGCCAAAGCAAAGAAGACGGACAATCTTGAGGGAAGACTCTATGATGCCCTACTTAGGTTAGCAGAGGGCACACACACCCAAGCTGAGAACAAGATCCATCCTTCTCCGGGACCTAATTCCGTAGGTTGACAAAACTGCTCAAAGATCCTTCCTTTCAAGCTGCCAGTATGTCAGAAGTATCTGCCAGACCAGGCTCACAGTACAGCTGACTTTCATAGCTTATTTTCAAGAAGTGTTCATGTATTATTTTGGTACATCTATTCATGTGTCAAGCCATTCACGAATTTGTAATCTATATGTAATTTGCTTAAACAACTCTTCAATAAGATTTAGAAAACATTAAAAAACAGTTACCAACCTTTATACCTCATGAAATATTTAACATGAGTAACAATTTTAGTTAACAATCCAGGCTTGAGTTTAGAGTAGTTAACATTTTCAACGAGTAACTCGATGGTTTTCAGGGTTCTGACTAGCGCCCCGGGGAACTTCTCGGATAGCAACGCCAACGCGAGGCATCGGTGCAATTCCTGAAGACTGGTTCCGAGTTGATGGCCAAGGGTTGTGTAAGAACCCTTGCCTTCTCTGAAAAGAAAATCAAGACAGTATATTATGTTTTAATCATAAGAGAAAGTCTTGAATTTGAACTTACCTTCCTCCACTTTTCTCAACAGCCATGACTCTCCTCTCTTTAAGAGCTGCACAACTTGAAATTAAACTCCTCATCTTTCCATCTCCAGCTAACTTATAGACAGTTCTCTTGTAAAATAAGTAAAGACTTATACAAGATATTTTTATAATGAACTGCTTTATACAATTTCACTACATAAGTGGCTAAATCATCAACTGGATACGCTTTATAACCTACTCTTCAAGATATTAATCTAATTTCTAATCTTGAGTCTATTTTAAAAATATGTCAGATTACAAAGAGAGAAGCTTGTCCTACATACATTCCAAGAAGTACTGTAAA
This sequence comes from Palaemon carinicauda, assembly GCF_036898095.1. Classification (NCBI taxonomy): domain Eukaryota; kingdom Metazoa; phylum Arthropoda; class Malacostraca; order Decapoda; family Palaemonidae; genus Palaemon; species Palaemon carinicauda. The sequence goes on from NC_090727.1 coordinate 152,498,244, forward strand.
AGGCAAAAGAACTTAACAAAATTGTAGAACTTGAATAGCAAAATAATTTCATACCCAATCAATAATGATTGTACATGTTAAACGGCAACCGTTATAAAATCGTTCTTGAATTGGATTCCGCCTGCATTATCTAGTCTTATTCCGACGTTAAATCGTTGTTAAGCTCTTGACATCTGAACATCACAAGTCTCGATGCAAATGTCATGAATAAATAAATCAATAACACTTATAAAACAAAGCATTGTCTCTTTTCATTGTTAACCCTTTTACCCCCAGGCTCTTTGGAAATTTCCAACCCTTAACCCCCAAGGGGTGATTTTTTCCCCAGCACATTTTGCAGTATATTTTCTTTAAATTGCTCTAACAGCCTTCATTTTTGTCATAGAGAGGTCGGGTTGGTCTCATTCTCTTGGAAAATGCCTGAATTTTCTCAAAAAATTATCAAAAATATGAAAAAAAAAATTTTTATAGCATTTTTTTGCAAGGACGTACCGGTACGTCCATGGGGGTAAAGGGATGAGTTTTGTGAAACGTACCAGTACGTCCTTTGGGGGTAAAAGGGTTAATTGTATAACGACAGTTATATCAAAATATTACTTGATAACTTAATCTCTTTGAGCTAAAGAACTGGACAACACCCGTCCTGTATTCCCTTTTGGATGTTGAGAATTCAGGAATACGTCAACATCTCTTTTTTGGAATGAGCAACAATTACCTCCCAATCTAGAATCTCCCTCAAACCATTTCGTTTGGCGATTCACGATAGCAATACACCATGATTAATTTCTACGTCTTCAATTAATTCTTTACATACATACTGTACGATAAAACATGCAACACAGTACTGTACTGTACAGAAGTTCCTCAACTTACGAACATTCAGATACAAACAGAAATATAACTGAAAATAACAAAGATAAGATAAAGAAATACTGTACTGTAATAAGACCACATTTTATCATCTAATACACTAAGCAAAACATTTGTAAAAATCTGATATCTATTTCATATGAAACCTGACTATTTGTTGACTTTTGTAGCTGGAAATCATAGGCATGGAGTTCAGGTTACGCCTACACTAGGCTAAAATTTAATAAAATTCAATGTACAAACAGATCCTCGGAACTAATTAAGTTTGCAAGATGAGGACCTACTGTACCTACACTAATCATATTACTCACTTGTCTACAGCCAAAGTCAGAACCTGGGAGGAGTCGAGGAGGAAGGTGTTTATAACTTGTAACGAGGCCATTCGCACTAAGGGCGACGGATCCTTCAGAACGCTCGTCATCAGGGACGGACTCTGGCACATGAGGGGAGGCCAGTAGCTGAACTTATGTTGTTTTCCCACTTTCTAAAAATAAAATCACAAGATTTTTATTCCTAATATATAGAACTGTATTTGAAATTCATAGAATTCAAAATGTGTTCTAAAAGTTTTCAAGAAACAAATTTGTTTCTAAATAATAGTTGGAAATTCTGGTAAGCCGCTAATACCTACTTTTCCTTGGTACAAAAAGAATAAAATATGAAATGCTTTGCTGAATGCAGCAATAAACTCTTTTAGAATTCTTGAGTAAGCTTAGAACTGTAATGTCATTACTTAAACGAATAGAAGCATTTATAACAAAGGAATTTCACTGCCCTGTTGCCCGTTTCAATCTGAGCGGAGCTTTCAGAGTTTCTCATTTTATTTTTACAAGTTAAATGGTTTTATCTGTCATAAAATAAAAGAAGATTGCATATTATTTCTTTCGCCCTGATGGTTGTTTAAGAACATTTTGTGATTACAGGCTGTTTATGCTACATTCAGACCGACTCTCTAATGGCAATCAAACTAAAAAGCATTCATAATTATGAGATAAAAACAAGTACGAGGAAAAAACATAGATAAAAATACGCACAGATTAAAAACAAGTACACGAAAAATGTTATTTTCATTAGTAAAATAAATTTTTGAATATACTTACCCGATAATCATGTAGCTGTCAACTCCGTTGCCCGACAGAATTCTACGGGAGGGATACGCCAGCTATCACTATACTAGAAGGGGGTGTACTCACAAGCGCCACCTGTGGCCAGGTACTACAGTACTTGTTGTTGACGCCACCTCACTTTTTCCTCGGTCCACTGGTTCTCTATGGGGAGGAAGGGTGGGTCAATTAAATCATGATTATCGGGTAAGTATATTCAAAAATTTATTTTACTAATGAAAATAACATTTTTCAATATTAAACTTACCCGATAATCATGTAGCTGATTCACACCCAGGGGGGTGGGTGAAAAACCAGTGTACAAGACTAAAGGATAGCTAAGTATCCCGTATTTCATATAATCAGTTATCCACAATAACAATGAAATAATAAGTACCTGGTAAGGAAGTCGACTTGAACCGTTACTCTGCCTTTAATAAGATCGTCTTCCTTACTGAGCGCAGCGTTCCTCTTGGAAGGCTGAATCAACTCAAAGGTGCTAAAGTATACAGGGCTGCAACCCATACTAAAGGACCTCATCACAACCTTTAACCTCGGCGCTTCTCAAGAAAGAATTGACCACCCGCCAAATCAACAAGGATGTGGAAGGCTTCTTAGCCGACCGTACAACCCATAAAAAGTATTCAAGAGAAAGGTTAAAAGGTTATGGGATTATGGGAATGTAGTGGCTGAGCCCTCGCCTACTACTGCATTCGTTGCTACGAATGGTCCCAGGGTGTAGCAGTACTCGTAAAGAGACTGGACATCTTTGAGATAGAATGATGCGAACACTGACTTGCTTCTCCAATAGGTTGCATCCATAACACTCTGCAGAGAATGGCTCTGTTTGAAGGCCACTGAAGTAGCCACAGCTCCCACTTCATGTGTCCTTACCTTCAGCAAAGCAAGGTCTTCTTCCTTCAGATGAGAATGTGTTTCTCTAATCAGAAGCCTGAATAGTAAGAAACTGAGTTCTTAGAACTTGGAAAAGAAGGTTTCTTGATAGCACACTATAAGGCTTCTGATTGTCCTTGTAAAGGTTAAGACCTTTTTAGATAGTACTTAAGAGCTCTAACTGGGCAAAGTACTCTCTCCAGTTCATTCCCCACCAAGTTGGACAGGCTTGGGATCTCGAACGACTTAGGCCAAGGACGTGAAGGAAGCTCGTTTAGCAAAAACCGAGCTGCAAGGAACATGTAGCCGTTTCAGATGTGAAAACAATGATCCTGCTGAAGGCGTGGATCTCACTTACTCTTTTAGCTGTTGTCAAGCACACGAGGAAAAGAGTTTTTAATGTGAGGTCCTAAAAAGAGGCTGATTGGAGAGGTTCAAATCTTGATGACATAAGGAACCTTAGGACCACGTCTAGATTCCAGCCTGGAGTGGACAACCGACGTTCCTTTGAGGTCTCAAAAGACCTAGGGAGGTCCTGTAGATCTTTGTTGGTGGAAAGATCCAAGCCTCTGTGGCGGAAAACCGCTGCCAACATACTTCTGTAACCCTTGATCGTAGGAGCTGAAAGGGATCTTACTTTCCTTAGATATAACAGGAAGTCAGCAATCTGGGTTACAGTGGTACTGGTTGAGGAAACTGCATTGGTCTTGTACCAGCTACGGAAGACTTCCCCTTGAGACTGATAGATTCTGAGAGTGGATGTTCTCCTTGCTTTGGCAATCGTTCTGGCTGCCTCCTTCGAAAAGCCCCTAGCTCTTGAGAGTCTTTCGAAAGTCTGAAGGCAGTCAGACGAAGAGCGTGGAGGATTGGGTGTACCTTCTTTACGTGAGGTAGACTTATAAGGTTCACTCCTAGAGGAAGAGTCCTGGGAATGTCGACCAGCCATTGCAGTACCTCTAAGAACCATTCTCTCGCGGGCCAGAGCGGAGCCAACCAACGTCAGCCGTGTCCCTTTGCGAGAGGAGAACTTCTGAAGTACCCTGTTGACAATCTTGAACGGCGGGAATGCATACAGGTCGAGATGGAACCAATCCAGCAGAAAAGCATCCACGTGAACTGCTGCTGGGTCTGGAATCGGAGAACAATACAACAGGAGTCTCTAGGTTATCGAGGTAGCGAACAGATCTATGGTTGGCTGACCCCACAGGGCCCAAAGTCTGCTGCAAACATTCTTGAGAAGGGTCCACTCTGTGGGGATGACCTGACCCTTCCGGCTGAGGTGATCTGCCATGACATTCATACCGCCCTGAATGAACCTCGTTACCAGCGTGAGCTTTCGATCTTTAGACCAGATGAGGAGGTCCCTTGCGATCTAGAACAACTTCCACGAAAGAGTCCCTCCCTGCTTGAAGATGTAAGCCAGGGCTGTGGTGTTGTCAGAGTCCACCTCCACCACTTTGTTAAGCTGGAGGGACTTGAAGTTTATCAAGGCCAGAATAACCGCCAACAACTCCTTGCAATTGATGTGAAGTGTCCTTTGCTCCTGATTCCATGTTCCCGAGCATTCTTGTCCGTCCAAAGTCGCACCCCAGCCCGTGTCTGATGCGTCCGAGAGGAGACGGCGGTCGTGTTTCTGAACAGCCAAAGGTAGACTTCCTTGAGAAGAAAGCTGTTCTTACACCACGCGAGAGAAGACCTCCTCTCTTCGGAAACAGGAACTGAGACCGTCTCTAGCGTCATGTCCTTTATCCAGTGAGCAGCTAGATGATACTGAAGGGGGGGGAGGTGGAGTCTCCCTAACACGATGAACAGGGCCAGCGATGAAAGTGTCCCTGTTAGACTCATCCACTACCTGACTGAGCATCGGTTCCTTCTCAGCATGCTCTGGATGCATTCTAGGGCTTGGAAGATCCTTGGGGCCGACGGAAAAGCCCGAAAAGCTCGACTCTGAAGATCCATACCCAAGGAGACAATGGTCTGGGATGGGACGAGCTGAGACTCCTCAAAATTGACCAGGAGGCCCAGTTCCTTGGTCAGATCCATAGTCCATTTGAGAATCTCCAGACAGCGACGACTTGTGGGAGCTCTTAAAAGCCAGTCGTCTGACGGAGCCGGACACAAGATCATGGTACTGCTGCACAGTCTGTGAACTGTCAACCATGGGGAAGCGAGGAAGTACAGTGACAACCCGAAGCTGTCTAGACTGTCTGGGTCGTACAGACAACTCCTTATCGGGTTGCTGAGGTTGCCGCACTGCGTCACAACAAGTCACTTCTGCTGGTTGTTGAACGTCTTCCCAGTGACACATTGACTCCGTAAACAAAAAATCCTCTAACAAGGACTAAGCTTGGACTGCATGTCTTGCAACACAGCTCAAGGTCTATGGGAGCAGGTGTGGTAACAGACGGGATTAGCGACTGAAGTGGAACCATTACCTTCCCTGGAAGCATGTTATGCTTAAATAAAAGTCCATAGGAGGCTACGCAGCTAAAGGCTCCTCTCCAAATGACAGAGTCCTCAAGGGAATATCAGAAGGAGGGAGAAAAGCACTTTCTCATCTACAGGGACCATATCCGAGAAAAGCTAAGTTCTCTCAGTGAGGGTTTCACTGGTGCAAAAGCAGCAGACTAGAAGGCAACGTTATGAAACTGCTTGACAGTCTAGTGAGTTGGCAACAACCAAAGATGTGTGACTGAGAAGCATGCGGTAAGGTATGCAGAGCATGCTGTATGCAGAGCATGCTGTATGCAGAGCATGCTGTATGTAGAGCATGCTGTAAGGTAAGCAGAGCGTGTTACATGGCGTGTAACATTTCTCAGAAATTCCATGACCAGTGCTAGAGTGAGTAATATCGCATTACCGTTCATTGAAAGTGCACATGCCGAGGGAATTGATTTAGACTGTTTTGTTGATGAATTTGATAGCCGGCATGATAATCGTAGAATTAAGCTACACTAAATGTACTATAATCTACTTCACCTCAGGAAAGGGAAACTCGCCCTGTTGGCAACACTGCATTACTTCATGCATGCTTGCATGGGGTTTAATATCAACATAATATTACCTTACATTCATAACTCATGATTCATTTTTTGTTTAGAAGATATTTTTGCCATATTTTGCGATTTGTTAAAAATATATTGCAAGGAATACATATATGTTTTTATATAAGTAATACAAATAACCTCCATTATCATAATGTTTGTGTAGGCATACATGTATATGATTACAAATGCAAGTTATGAAAGTAATGAGGTGTTATTATTGTCATTTGTTATTCCCAAGTTGAATGGGAAGAAGCTCAAGTTGAGGAAAAAATGGCAGATGCATGCGTTGAGGTGGCTGACTCATAGCATGAGGTTGCTGCCTTAAGAGTTGCGCTTGCTGTAAGGGTTGCGGATGCGCAGTAGCAGGTTCCTGAGGAACGAGTTAAGGTTCCTGAGGTGTGAGCTGCGAGAGTTGAGGTAGCGGCTGCGCAGAACGCAGTTCTTGTCTCGCGAGTTGAGGTTCCTGAGGTGCTAGCCTAAGGTGGTCACTGCAGCGAGTGCTGAGGTGGCTGCCTCATTGATGGAAGAGGTTGTCGTACCTCAAGAGATTGTTGCCTCGCTGGTGGAACCGCAAGCGGAAGCGGAGGAAGTAAGGCATAAGACTCCTGCTCCCATTGCTGAGGTTGCCTTAAGGAAGGTTAAGGTTGCTGCACAACGCTGGTAACTGGCAACTCAGAACGCGGTAAGGTAGCCTGAGGAACCTCAACTTCGTACGCCTGGCAGACTGGACTGCGGAGGCGGAGCTCTCGCAGGAGGAGGCGGGGGTTGCTGCACACCGCTGGTAACCTCAGCCTGAAACTCACGCATTAAGACCGCAAGCTGCGACTGCATGGACTGCAGCAAAGTCGTCTTGGGATCAACAGACGATAAGGTCTGTTAAGGCAAAGCCTTAATAGAAGATGAGGTCTGTAGAGGCATCGCCTTACCTCTCTTAGGAGGTGTGCAGTCACCTGATGACTGAGGAGAGTCAGAGCTAACCCAATGACTGCATCCGGGTTGTTGAACTCTAACTTCGTACGTCTGGCATAGGTCTGGACTTTACGTTTAAGAGGTCTTGAGACCTGAGACCAGCGTTTTCTCCCCGAAATTTCTTCTGCAGACGAGCAAAATAAGGGCTCAATCGTCTGCGGGTGGGAGTGACGGTCTCTGTAAGACACGCCCGCAACCACCGAGGATACTTCTGTGCGCCGATCAAGGCCTGCCGAACCCTTTTGCCGTTCGACATTGCTTCTCCCCTGGGCTTGGGAGCTTGCAAGAGGTCCCGGACTGGGAGGACGACTGGCACGCACAGAAGTACCCTCACGCACAACACTGACACACTTTGCGCTAATCACTTATCACTTTTGATTTTCTGTTTGCACTTATTTCACTGAACACGAAACTTTAAGTGGTTTGTACCTGAAACACGCAATTCTATCCTTTCTCAAAAGTTAGTAATTGCGAAAACAGAAATACAATGTAACAGAAAAATCTAATGAAAGATAAATAATTCAGTGGCTGGAAAGAGACTAAACACTAGATCAAATAAACTACGTTTAAAATCTCTCACCGCATAAAGCTTGAGAACAAGAAAAAACTCTAGAAACGTTTACCTTCTTCCCCTAAAGAGACTAGTGAGAAGAGCAAAAACGATAACAACGTTACTCGCTTGAACGAAACGTTTATCCTCCTCTTTCTCCCTCCATCTCTATCTCTCTCTCTCTCTCTCTCTCTCTTGACTTAGAACCTGAGAGAAGAGCCCAATCATATATATCGTTAAAACATATTATTGTTAAAGGAAAAAACTGAAATATTTCCCAATTTATTAGAATTAAAACCATTAAGTTAAGAAAGAATGAACAAAACGCTAGACACGGTTACTCTTACTGCAACGTGACACCGTGAAAATTCTCTCTCTATCGTGACGATAGAGCGCAAGTTGAACGTTCTGAACGTCAACAACTGCAGAGACAAAACAAAACGTTAGTTCAACTTTGAAAACAGTACGAGACTATCAAAGAAATTCTTTCAAAAACATTAAAATAGCAAAATATGTTAACAGGTAAAACCGAAATGACGGGCTCAATGTTAATTAACTTCGGTACCAAGAAAAGACCGCCTACTATTAGGAAAGGTCGAATATAAACAAATATAAAAATTAATTTTAATAAGTTTATAATAAAAGGAAGTTAATCGAAGAGGCCTATAAAAGGCGGAGAGATATAAAATAAATCTATAACTTTTGTTAAGCAAAATTAAGAAAGAGAGTCTAAACTCTCTTAGACACCAACACTTCCGTCTAAGGGAAGGGTCGGCCATTTAAAGGTGAAAGAGAGTTCATACTCTCTTCGTCACCATAATTAATCAAATTAATTCCAAAAGCTAACTAAGCTAATATAGAAGTTTCCAGTATAGCGAATAGCTGCAAATTTTAGAGAAATACTTCACCAAACCGTGAACAATACTCCAAAATCATAAGCGTATCCAAGAACGTCTTGCCGGAAGCACGACAGAGGAAAAAGTGAGGTGGCGTCAACAACAAGTACTGTAGTACCTGGCCACAGGTGGCGCTTGTGAGTACACCCCCTTCTAGTATAGTGATAGCTGGCGTATCCCTCCCGTAGAATTCTGTCGGGCAACGGAGTTGACAGCTACATGATTATCGGGTAAGTTTAATATTGAAAAAAGCATTGATAAATATGTAAACGTTCAAACTCCCACCGTAAAATAATCACCAAACTTACTTACGAGGCATTTCGTAATCTGATCATCTAGCATAGCCTAAACAAATAAAACTTATCAAAGTTGTATAAACCAGAGGAAAAATATCTTATGACTTAAAAGTTCAAAAGACATCTAATGTGCAATTCTATTAAGCACATGCAATAATAAGTACTTAAGATGAATTACTGAAATTACTGAAATTACTGAAATCAGTCTTATCAGAGGTCCCAGAAAATTACCGTTGGTATATCTCTTGTTTGTGACAAGCGAAAAGTCAAATACCCAAGAAGTATGAAACCTTTAATGGAACAGTATATATGTGTGGCGGTATTGTTCATGTAATGTACAATATCTGATGGTATGTTGTGTAGAATTATTAACCCTTTTACTGTACCCCCAAAGGACGTACTGGTACGTTTCACAAAAGCCATCCCTTTACCCCCATGGACGTACTGGTACGTTCTTGCAAAAAATGCTATAAATTTTTTTTTTTTCATATTTTTGATAATTTTTTGAGAAAATTCAGGCATTTTCCAAGATAATGAGACCAACCTGACCTCTCGATGTCAAAAATTAAGGCAGTTAGAGCAATTTAAAAATATATACTGCAAAATGTGCTGGGAAAAAAATAACCCCTTGGGGGTTAAGGGTTGGAAATTTCCAAATAGCCTGGGGGTAAAAGGGTTAAAATAACAAATTTGTAAGTAATTTGTATTTTTCCTTGTATACAAACCTGGAGCTATTTATAGGGGTGTCTTTCAGCTACGCCGAAAGTATACTCCTATAAATAGTGAAGGGTTTGTATCTAAGACGGAACAAAAATATAATAGATAATTCCCCTCTCTTACTTTCCATATTCTTTGTATTTTCTTTCTTAATTTTATGCTCATGTTGCATAAAATGAAGCTGTTAAATTAAAAAAGCCCAACTAAATTTCAGTGTCCACTTAAGTATCATCTGTTCATCAGCATTCTATTAACTAAGACATCAGGAACACAACTGAAACAAAAGCATCATGGTGTATTTAATATCATTATTACCGAACAGTTTACTCAAACCGCTATATAAATTTCTTAACTCTCCTTTTCAGATGATTAAAAATATCCTTCAATGAAAAAATATATTGGTGCACTAATAAGCTGAATAAATTGCATGATATACCTTGCATTCCTGTGGTCAGCATGTGAAGAAGATCGGGAGTAAAATACTGTGATGGTGTTAAAAATGAGTCACTTATAAGAATTATGGCAACATGACTAATACAATTGTCTCTAATACAAATGTAAATGAACTCATCCCATGATCTGATTAAGTAAAATCTTGTAATGAAAAGGAACACTCAAGTATTACTATTATTATTATGACTTGCTAAGCTACAACCCTAGTTGGAAAAGCAGGATGCTATAAGCCCAGGGGCTCCAACAGGGAAAATAGCCCAGTGATGAAAGGAAAAGAGGAAAAATAAAATATTTTAAGAATGGTAACATTAAAATATTTCCTATATAAACTATAAAAATTTTAACAAAACAAGAGGAAGAGAAATGAAATAGAATAGTGTGCCCGAGAGTACCCTCAAGAAAGAGAACTCTAATCCATTACAGTGGAAAACCAAGAACCTATGACACTACCCAAGACTAGAGAACAATGGTCTGATTTTGGAGTGTTCTCAAAGAAGAGCTGTCCACTTGAGCATTCAGGACATCATATAACAGACAATAATTCCTTGAAGTTTCTAGCTAAATAAACTTGCACTTTACTTTCAATGCCCAACAAAAAAAGATTTACCATAAAAACAAGAAAAGTTTGAGTTTAAGAGAAAAATGTATTATGAAATTAAAAATACTTTTTTAAAAGGTTTTGTGTGCATTTTGAATAAGTAGTTTTAGAGAAAGATAACCCGCTTCCAAGACTCGCAAAAATGGGGGACCTCGGTCAGAAACTGGGGTTTTTCTGTTGCGAAAACAGAAAAAGGTTAAACCCACCAGGGGCAGCCTACTAAGAAGAGGTTCCAGCACATGTGTAAGTGTGGCAGCTACCTCACACTCCACTAACCCTGTAAAAACTTGCCAATGTAGATCAGAGTTCTCCCTGAAACTGAAGCATACTCCACGGGACTAAGCATGGGAATATAACCACAAGCTTCAGCAATCAGCAAACTCGATGGGGAGACCAAAGAGCGAATCAAGTCTCTCCAACATTGTCTTGGGCATTGCAAAGAATGACGCAGGAGAACACGTAGCCTTCTTGCTCTTCAAAGAATATGCCTCCCCTTAATAAGAGGCCACAATCTACAATCGGGCCCCTAAAAGCGCAGTGTGAGTGTATCTATTGCTGATTTAGGTTTAGTAAAAAACCGACGAGTGTCCGTCCTTTCATCGATTTGAAGATTCCTGCTTCATTTCATCCTTAACATGAAGCCAAAATAAACCATTCAAACTAAAGATATGAAAAAAAAGATGAAATGGCAATGGATAGGATGTAAAAGAACGTCTGTACTCGTTAGAGCAGAAGACGAAAATGAAGAGTCTTTGACAGGAGTATGGGCAGGGCTACTCGCCCACTCTCAACACCTGTTAATTACCTCAAATAGCAATTTCAACAGCCATTTCAGTTCCTGCTGCTTCCTCCGGTGCCTTAGATGACCGCGGAGGTAGCAGCAGTAGGGGACTCAGCAGTATGAAGCTTCATCTGTGGTGGAAATGTGGGAGGTTGGGCTGTGGCACCCTAGCAGTACCAGCTGAACTCGGCTGAGTCCCTGGTTAGGCTGGAGGAACGTAGAGAGTAGAGGTCCCCTTTTTGTTTTGTTTCTTGTTGTTGTCGGCTACCCCCCAAAATTGGGGGAAGTGCCTTTGGTATATGTATGTGTGTATGTATTTCAGTTCCACTGAAGAAATTGCCCTATTTCAGAAGACGAACGATTTGTATACATATAAGAACAAATAGATATCATACAAAATACAGCATAAATCGTCAATAATAACTTACGTCAATCACAGCATTTATGGCTTGAAGGGAGGACTGTCTGACACGTGCCATCAGAATAGACTCTTTTTCACTTCCACCCTCTATATCGGACACATCCGTTTCAGAACCACTCGAGCGTACTTCAACCGAGCTGTTGTTGCACGACGCTACCCCGGAGCTATTTTCATCAGTAGTGGCGACATCTGTTGAAAAACAAAACATTTATGAACATTACTCTATGGAAAGACATTTTTTGCAATATCAGGTTTGGTGTACAGAAGACTATCAAACTAAGAATAAAAACATTTAATCAATATATTTCAATTTAAATATTCTTCATGTACAGTTTCACGCTATTTCCAGATTTATAAAAGTAAATAAAATTTGTGAATTTATGAAATATAGTTTGGATATCTTGGCTTTAAGTGAAACACATTGTAAGGGGATTGGTAAGGAAACCTTAGACCAAGGCAATATATATATATATATATATCTATTCAGGAAGATCAGATGGAGTTGTAAGAGAAGGGGTAGGAATGATGATGCCACCAGGAGCAAAAAAGGCATTAACGGAAGGTAGAGTTGTAGATATTAGATTGTTACCTGCAGTTTAAATCAAAGTAGTGCAATGTGAGTATAGTAATTTGTTATGCCCCAACAAATGATTCCCGTAAAGAAAGGAAAGATGAACACTATGAAGAACTGCAGAATGTAATAGATGAGATCCAAGTGAGAGGGATATGAAAATTGAGATTGGTGACTTCAATGCCAAAGTTGGAAGGAATGATCAAGGAATAGAGAATGTGATGGGTATCGAGGGTCTTGGCAGTTCCAAATAAAAAGGGACCACATTTCCTAAGTTTCTGTTTAACAAACAATCTTGTCATTGGAGGTACTCTTTTTCAGCATAAGGACATCTACAAATATACATGGACTTCACCATGTGACAATTACAAAATTCAAATAGATCACATTGGCACTAATAAAGAGAAAAGGAGGACTCTGAGAAATGTACGAAGCTATAGAGGTGTAGATATTGGTAGTGATCATCAGCTCCTCATTGCCACACTGAAATTAAAACTGAAACCAACCAACAAAAAGGTAGATAGAATACCTGGGTTTGATACAACTAAGCTTCTAGAAGATGAGCACAGAGAAACATTTGAAATTGAATATAGGAATCGATTTGCAGTCTTAGAGACTTTAAGAGACGAAGAGAAGACAATTATTGAAGAATGGTGTGATATTAAGAACATATATCAGTCAGTTGGTAGTGAAGTTTTGGGACACGCAGTTACAAGGAGAAAGCCATGGATATCAAATGATACGTGAGATACTATAAAAAGGAGAAAAAATAAACGGAAAATTATTGTTGAAAGTTTTCAAGGAGATAATGAAAATTACAAGGTAGAGCATGCTAAGTATTCCAGTATTGATAGAGGTCAAAAGAAAAGCCAGGAATGACTGGACAGAATATTTAGATAGGAAAGCAGATGAAGTTGACAAAGCTATGAACTGCTCACAGAGTTATTAATGGAATCTCTACTGAGGCAAAGAAAAAGAATCATACCTATCAAAAAGAGAGATGGGTCTGTTATAACGACAGAAGATGAAGAAAGACAACATTGGATGGAACACTTTAGTGAGGTCATGAATAGGAGATATGAAGGGAATAATTTGATTAATATACCTGAAGCTGAGGAAGACCTTAAAGTGCCCATGAATGAATTCAGTGTGTTTAAAGTCGAAGCTATCATTAAAATACTCAAGAGATGGAAAGTCCCTGAACACAATGGAATAACTGCTGAGATGATGCTGGCTGACAATGAAGTGACCCCCAGAATACTTAAAAGATTATCTTATAGAATGTGGCATGAAGAGGCAAAACCTGATGAATGGGAGTTAGGAGTGTTGGTGAAGATGGCAAAAAAAAGGAGACCTGACTGACTGCAATAATTACAGAGGCATCACACTTACGTCAATTGTTAAAAATATATACAGATCAGTATGATTATTCTAAAGAGACTAGAAAGAAAGATTGATGAAAAGCTGAGATTAACAAGAAGGATTTAGAAAAGGTAGAAGTACTGACCAATTTTCATTTTGAGACATGTCAGCAATGCATAGAATATAGAAATCCACTTTTGATGGCATTTGTTGACTATGAAAAAGCCTTTGATAGTGTGTACTGACCAATTTTGTGGAGAGTACTGCGTTATTATGGAATTCCTCTTAATTATGTGAATCTGATTAAGTCTGTTCATGAGCATAGTAAGTACAAAGTTAATGTTAGTGGAGTCCTATCAAATGAATTACCAGTGAAGAGTGGAGTATTCCTAAGGAATGTGTTGTCACCTATGTTGTTTATCCTCCTCACAAATTTCTTAATGTATAGAACAGTTGGAGATTCATGGGGTTAGCATAATTTCTTCGGGGAAAACAACGGGGTAGACAAAATTCTGAACAATAAGCAAGACATTCATAATACTGTAATCATCATAAACTTTTTAACATTTTCACTCCATTTCACAGGTTTAGAAGCTGAATGAGTTAGCCATGTCTTATAGTCCATCTTTTGGATCTGTCATTAAGTTTAGGTCATCATTTATCTACTTCTTCAATGAATTTATAATATAGTACTGGAATACAGTAGATTAAACCCAGTTTCCTTGAAACAAATGCATCACCTAAATTTTCAAAACTCCAAGTCAATTACAAAAATATCTTTAACTCCCATGCTACAGTGTCTTCACATAAGTAAATAAAATCAGTGAAAAATGGCTAAGGAAATAAGGATAACTAAACATAAAAGCCAACTATAACAGAAGATTATTATAATGACCTGTGCTACTAGATGAATTCTCCTTATTTCCACAACTATCTGTTCTTGCCCACTGCGGCTTCAGAGAAATTCCGGCCAATGCAGAAGCAGGAGGTGGATTTTTCAAGCTGGCTGCTACTCCTTCGATACCTGGCATTAAAGGACAGGCACCAGAACTTGAATCTGATGTCGAACGAGATGGCTGGGCCCTTTTGCGTCTCAGTCTCTTCCGACGATTACGATTAGTGTAATTCTGCGGCAAGAAATTCCCCTAAATAAAACGATAATAAAATTTCAGTGGGTTATTAAATTAATTCAAGTAAACACTTACATTTGTGATAATATGGTAATGGACTCCTAGTGTCAACATGTACTCCTTGTTATTGAAAAGCTTCAAGCTGTGGTTTCCGTGAATCAAGATATGAAATAAGTAACATGGTACAGTAATGATATTTGACACATTATTCACACAATATAGAGCACTATATTTTTTCTAATTATGCCTTGGTAAGTAGAAATAAACTGTTAAAATGCATTAAGGCCTAAAAAAAGGGAAAATGGCCAACATACGCTAGTAACTAGGTGATCATAGTTGTTGATTACAAATGACACCCAAGATCATGTTCAGTAATAAATTATGGTCTTTACAGAGCGTTAATGAAATCATTGCGGTACAACACCTTTTCCTAGGACATGATTCCTACAAGAGTGTATGAGGTTTTGGCTGTGTAATAAGCAAAACTGATATACAATCATTATATAATATACAGTATTAAGTAAATATAAGTATGACAGGATGGGAGGCTAACAAACATACAGACAATATGTCTTTGCTATATCAACCTAACCCCTTTCCATTGAAAGAGAAAATTCTAATAAATTTTCAAATTACTGTACTGTAGTCACAAAGTGTGTTGATATTTCAGTTATTAATCCTCAATTATTTTAATAAGATGTATTTGCACTGACTCACAAGGGTGCCCTTTTAGCTTGGAAAAGTTTCCTACTAGTTGATTGATTAGAAATATTCTGTCCAACCAATCAGCAATTAGAAAACTTTTCCGAGTTAAAAGGGCACCCCTGTGAGTCAGTGCAAATGCGCCTCATTAAAAAAAATTGAGTATAGTGTCTAGAGATGTGTGACAATGAATGACCTAATTATCAATGCATTATAAATTAAAATTCAAGACCTACCCTTGATGAAACATCGCTATCAACACCCGATGAAACGGGGATATCAATTTCAGTTTCTGTCGCGTACTGCATCAGTTCACTATGGGCAAATCCGGGCAATCCGTAGAACATGTACGGACGGCAAGCGCTGACAATTATATTTCCAAGAACATCATTTGGAGCGCAGACCACTAAATTGTATATGACATTCAAACATGATGTGATCAGATTCAAGTAGAGTTTATGGGGACAGATACAAGGGATGGGCGACGGCTGCTTCAAAATGCGTATCACGATCCTCTGTATGCTGGAGACCACTTCGGCGGGGAATATCTCTTCTCCAAGTTGACGAGTTTCGGTTATAACTTCCGGAGTTACGTAAGTCAGGAGGTGCAGACACTGCATCGTAGGAGCGAGGATGTAATACGAAGCGTTGAATTCTATCGTGCGGATTAGGCCCCCTTGGGTGCCGGCGAGACTTGTATATATCTGAAAATTTAAAACAAACATAATGAATACATCACACAGTACACTGAGCAAACAAAACATCTCACAATCACTGTACCTAACCTTCGGCACGTGTCATACAGATATGCAGAATATGAGAATATTTATAAAGAAAAAACTGCTGCATTGATAGAAATGACTTCTGTGCCCTTCTGTGCCATATGTAGCCTACATGTTTTATGTTATACATTAGGTCCCAAACTTACAAACATTTGGAGATACAAACACACATACAACTGTATCATAAATTTCAGATATTGTATCAATAGTTCGTATAAGATAAAGAAATATTGCTGTATAATAAAACATTATATAATTAAATACAGTAAACAAAAGGACATTTGCAGTAACCTGATATTTATTTCATATGAAACGTGACTATTCGTTGATTTTTGTAGCCGGGAATCGTAGGCATGGGAGTCAGGTTAAGCTTACCCTAGGCTAGACTTTAACAAAATGACAAATTTGGAAATAATTCCTATTTTTCCTAGCAATACAAACTTCGAGTTCTTTACTATAGAGTATTTATTTCGGCAAAGCTGAAACCTACCGATAAGCTTTTTGTCCGGATGTAACTAACCACTTCTAGTTAGTGGGGGGGAGGGGGAGGAGAGGGGTAGGTTAGAAGTAAGCGTGCGCAGAGGTAATAAATACCACTGGAATGACAGCCTGAAACTTTCTAGGAACAAAATGGAATTATTAAACTGTGGGTGAAAAATTCACTGCAAACACGGAGAAACTCAAATTCCTCATATAACCTATTGTTATTATTATTACTAGCCAAGCTACAACCCTGGTTGGAAAAGCAAGATGCTATAAGCCCAAGGGCTCCAACAGGGAAAAATAGTCCAGTGAGGAAAGGAAATGAGGAAATAAATAAATGATGAGAATAAATTAACAATATATCATTCTAAAAACAGTAATAGCGTCAAAACATATATGTCCTATATAAACTTTCAACAACGTCAAAAACAGATATGTCATATATAAACAATAAAAAGATTCATGTCAGCCTCGTCAACATAAAAACATTTACTCCAACTTGGAACTTTTGAAGTTCTACTGATTCAACTACCCAATTAGAAAGATCATTCCACAACTTAATAACAAAAACCCTTATTGGCTGGTTTCAGCTTCATCGAAATAAATATTCCATGGTAAAGAACAGAAGGTTTGTATTTTTGCACCGGAACAAATCGACTTGCAAACAGATTCTTGGAACTCATTAAGTTTTGTAAGTTGAGGATATTCAGTACTTTTATCTACCAGATACTTTAATAAGCTTAAAAACTACTATCACACAACACACTTAAAGCTTACCTCGTCCGTATGGTCGGGAGCATCTCGAAGAATATTTGCTAATGCTTGTAATGCTTCGAGAAGAGCTCCTTCATTCATTGTTTGAACACCGGCTGATTTCAGTACTTCGCTGATCCACAAGATCACTTTATCTGAAGTCTCTGAAGATAAAAAAGCTCCCCCTTGACGGCGAAGAAGCGAGTTGAGGAACTTGCATGTGAGGTTGAAATAGCGCTCTCCGGGTGACACAGGAAGAGTAACGCTGTGTTCAATCAGCTTTTGAAGTTGCTGTAGAAAAAACACAAACTTACTTGACATAATTATATTCATATAGTAGTCGTAATACTGTAGGGGAGAGAGAGAGAGAGAGAGAGAGAGAGAGAGAGAGAGAGAGAGAATCATACCATAGTGATGGATATCAGCTATTATTTAAGATTATACAGCATTTAAAATGCAAATACAGATACAAGAACACCGCCTAACCTAACATAGGAGCCATATTCTTAACTATTCACCTACTGGGGGAGTACGGCCACCGCTTAAATTACAGTATTCGCAGCTTACCACGTCCAATCGAACTACAATCACCTCTGAAATTATTTGCACAAACAATGGGGTAAAATTTCCCTTCTTCTCTCCTGTCTATTCCATCTTGTGTCCGTCGATCTACAAACGACCTGGGAAACGTTACACACGTTTCTACCAATGTCTCTTTGCCGGTGTGACGGTCTGAACGATCCCCCGTCTCAGAATTCTCCTTGATAATCTGCGCATGCGCGAACATTATCATTTGCCCGTGCATACGAGGTTGATGTTTTATTTTCCTGTAATATTAGCGTGCGCAGCTCAACATTACCGCTTGCTAGTACATATGAGCTTGATGTTTTATTTTCATGGGAGCGAAGCAAGCAAATGGCGGAAAATAACCATCATACAATGTCAAGGAGAATTTTGAGACCGGGAAATCGTTCAGACCGTCACACCGGGGATTCCCCCCCTTGCTACCCCCCCATTCCAAACTCCTAATCAGCCCTACAACAGAACAACCTTTTTTCTACTCATAGTTAAATATTTCAGGATAAAATACCGGTTAAATTATACCAAATCTCTAATAACTTTACGAAATTTACATAAACTAACACCATACTTTACCCCATGGTCATGAATCATACGAAGTCTTGAGGCAGCTTGCGAACTACATAAATCATCCAGTATTTCCTCAAGGGCAGAACTATTTTTAGGAGTTATTGGGCTTCTTATACTCAAGAACTGATTAACGGAGTCCTTCCATGAAGGGGAATCCTTCACATTACCGAGAGAAGCCATAGTTTTACAATACCGAATAGGATTTTTCACTTTCCCGGACAAACACCGAAATGTGTGACAGTAGCAGACAGGTTTTGTGTGTTTACATGGAACCTTTCATTGCGTTTCGATGTGAAAAAATTCTACTTAATTTTCTAATAAATTTAAATAAAATTGTATTAATATAGATCCAAAACTATATTTATTAAATAAATAATAATTATTTAGACTTTTAGATAAAATTTTATATGAATTATATGAATAATCGGAGATTTTTTAGATATTATAATTTCTTTTATACAGAACGTACAAGTGAAAAATGCACTAATTTTTATTAATTAATTTTTCTTTTATAAACGTTCAATATATTTGTATAATTCAAAATGCAATAATTTAGTAAAAAATCTATTATATTTAGCTTCACCAATCGAAATTTCATATAGAATAACCAGCATATTCTCAAAAATAAGAATTCCCTTGGGGAAAATCTATGCACTGTGCAACTCTTTTTTATATATATTAAAATTTTACCGTATATTTATAAGCGAAGTCTACTGAAACATTTTGATATATTAAGATAAAAATGTTATTTATAATAGATTTATTTTCAGCATAACATTGAGCAAATAGTTAGTTAAATGAAAGTTTTAAAAACAGCTTTGCAAATAGGTCTTAGGAGTGGAAAGATATATGTATGTATGTATGTATGTATGTATATATATATATATATATATATATATATATATATATATATATATATATATATATATATATATATATATATATATATATATATATATATATATGCCTATATATATATATATATATATATATATATATATATATATATATATATATATATATATATATATATATATATATATATATATATATATATATATATATATATATATATATATATATATATATATATATATATATATATATATATATATATATATATAGGCATATATATATATATATATATATATATATATATATATATATATATATATATATATATATATATATATATATATATATATATGTATAAATATATATATATATATATATATATATATATATATATATATATATATATATATATATATACATACATATATATATATATATATATATATATATATATATATATATATATATATATATATATATATATACATACATACATACATATATATATATATATATATATATATATATATATATATATATATATATATATATATGTATATATATATATATATATATATATATATATATATATATATATATATATATATATATATATATATATATATATATATATATATGTATACATACATATATATATATATATATATATATATATATATATATATATATATATATATATGTATGTATACATATATATACATATATATATATATATATATATATATATATATATATATATATATATATATATATATATATATATATATATATATATATATATATCAGCCATACTCAGTCCACTATAAGACAAAGGCCTAAGACATGTCCTGTCCTTCCACTCATGTCAGTTTATGTCTTTCTATGATAGCTCAAACCAACAAATTTTCTTAGTTCATCAACCCATCGTCTTCTCTTCCACCCCCTGCTTCTTTTGCAATCTCTATGGACCCATTGAAAGAAAATACTTCTTTGTCAACATCTATCAATTGTTCATTGGCTATTTCAGATTTGATTTTAGCCACTATGCCAACAGCTACTTTTTTGCCATCAATTATAATACCTTTTCAGTCTATCAGGAATAACAAGAACTTATTGTAAAACCACTACATTAGCTTTATCTTTTGCTATCAGGCCAACAGCCATGCTTCTATCAAGAGATAGAATAACCCTAAAACTACCTTGTATAATAAGTGCAATTTTAACCATGATTACATCAGATCTGGCTTCATCAACTGTGAAAGTTTATGTTCCTCTATCAACATTTGCAACCCCTTCTAGCATACCATGATCAACAATTTCATATCCTACCACAACTACATCATGCTCTACTTCTGTACCTACGCCCACAACTACGCTATCAATAAAAAGAACACTCTTTGGTGCAACTACACACAAGGGTAAATGTTATTTCAAGTACAAAATATTGGCCCATTTATTTTTCATCCAACTTCAACCATGAATACTAAACATTTGAAAAAATTAAATACCAAAAAAAGTGTTAACTAATGATGCTTATGTATAAACCAAGGTTATATTACCACAGACCTTCAACTCATCCAAAGCGTCCGGGAGCTGAGCTCCTGATACATAAACCAAGTAAGCAGTAGTAAAACAAATGTGGTATTATTAAGCAAAGTCTCTGCTTGATCATTCAGGATCTCCCACGACTCAGAGTGATTTATTTACTCAACTGCACTTTACATTTATCATAAGAATGTGTCATGGTTAAAAAAGTAGATGCAAAAACTTCTGTTATTAGTGAAGACAGAAACCTGCTAACTTTTGAGGGCTAATGATTTTAATTAAGGCTCATTTAGGTTCTAAATTAAAGAAAACTACCCTTAAATTTTAGGTTTATTATCTGTTACTCCCAAAGATCAGCAAAACAGCAACTCCATTGTTTGTACACTGAAAGGTGACCCCATAAGAAAATGCTGATTCATTTACGAAGACTAACCAGGTGGCCACGACATCTGGCGGCCTCCGAGAATATGGAGATGGAGATGGTACACTGATTGAGCCCCGTCTTTTCCATTGTTTATGACTGGAAAAAAGCA
This sequence comes from Palaemon carinicauda, assembly GCF_036898095.1. Taxonomy (NCBI): domain Eukaryota; kingdom Metazoa; phylum Arthropoda; class Malacostraca; order Decapoda; family Palaemonidae; genus Palaemon; species Palaemon carinicauda. Next base: position 152,519,704 of record NC_090727.1, read on the forward strand.
AAAGCTTTTTATAAGCTAAAAAGAAAAAAAATTTCTTATACAGTACTAAGATATAAAGTTCTGTAACACGAAGTGTGTTTTTTTTCTTGAGAGGATAACTTGAAACACCATGATAGAATGTTATATATTTGTAGTATATTCAATAGAGCTAGATTCAATTAATCTGAACTAGAAGATACTATTGGTGTGCAAATCTTATCAGTAAATAAATAAAAAAACTTATAAAATAAAGCTGAATATTTCAATACTCATCCAACATTCATTATACAGTACCATACATTTAGCAAGCGCAGCTTGTTTGACGTACTCAAAGTTTGTACCATAGTAGGTTTGCATGATTACACCTCCTATCTTATACTCAAGAACAAGACACTAAATGCACACTAGCGGTCACCATCCAGAAATCGCCATTCTCATGTGTCCCCACTAGATGTCGGGAGGAGGGTGAGATCCAATGAATACTGGGTAATGTATTATCATTATTACTTGCTAGGCTACAACCCTAGTTGGAAAAGCAAGATGCCATAAGCCCAAGGGCCCCAACAGGGAAAATAGCCCGGAATTCAACAATGACGACTTATCCTGAGGATATCTGAGGTTGGAAGAGGCTTCTTGACTTTCCTCTAATTCCATCAGAACTGAGAGGACTCCCTTTACCTTATGGGTATTAACCTCCCCTATCATAAGGACTATCACCAACCGAAACCAGGAGAGACAAACAAGTGGATGAAGAGATCATTCTAGGAAAACAGATTCTTCCTGCTCAACTGGTCTGCTTAATTGTCTAACTCTTTTAACATTACCTCGTTTCACAGTTCTATCTCATTCAAAATAAAATCTTTTGGGCGAATCCGGTACTTAAAACCTTAAGTCTGGTAATTGATTTGCGTTATTGCTGGAATACAACACAGTCATTTACCGTATGATGATATCTGTCCAATAAAGCTTCGAGGAGTGGGAGACTTGGGAGTATGGGTAATACCTTCACATTCTAGATTTGACACTGGATTATAAGTTCTTCTAAAACCATCTCCAAATTAAAGCTTGTTTTCCCTAAGCTCTGAAATGGCTGTGCTACCAGCTTCTGGAAGTTCCTTACTTTGTTTCCTGGTGCTTTTTTTATGACAATAGCCAGCATTGTATTATTGTTAGTACAGAAACACACTAGACTTCTTGTTAAAGACAAGAAAAGATCATGTTTTTATGTTTTTGGCTGAAGGCGAGTGTTGCTATTGTTGTTGTTGTTATTAATACTAGCTAAGCTACAACCCTAGTTAGAAAAGAAGGATATTATAAGCATAAAGGCTCCAACAGGAATATATTTCCCAATGAAGAAAGGAAATAAGGAAATAAACAAACTACATACGAAGTAATGAACAATCAAAATAAAATATCTTAAGAACAGTAACAACATTAAGAGATCTTTTATATATAAACTATAAAAAGACTGATGTCAGCCTATTCAACATGTAAACATTGGTTGCAAATTTGAATTTTTGAAGTTCTACAGCCTGAATGTACTTGTTTTGAGCAGATTTCTAAGCAATTGAGGAAACTTACAGTCAAGCATATGATCGCTACAAAAGATATGTCCGTGTCTTCAAATGACAAAGTATAGCCCTTTACTCATCTGCCTATGCCTTGCCTGATGATACCTCCCCCTTTGCCTCTCATTCAATCCATCAAGGGATCAGGAAGGACCCAGGCTGACTTGGTGAAAGTCTACCTGGCTTGGACTATCAATGGATTGGCGCTGATCACGTCAGTCCCCACACCTACGTCTTATGCACCTACTTCTTCTTATCTGCCGGAGCATCAAGAAGCTGTAGAATAGCTGACACGAGGCATTAAACTTACTCCTAGAGCCACTGCTAAATAAGTAACAGGAAAAATATCAAAACAACATGACTCACCAACTCTGAATCCATTGTCAAGTTTCTCTTGAGCTGCCACATTCTTGACTGCAACCAACAGATGACCCAACAACTGAAATGAAATGATACGAAATTCCAGTTTTCACGAGGGTAAATAAACTTATTTTTGCATCTTAAAGATAATAAATCTCCAGTACCTTGTATTTAATTTGTCCAAAGGCTTACTGACAGCTTTTAAATGAAATAAATCATAATACATAAAGATATCATTGTCCTGCCATAAAGAGGAATCAATTACAAATCCGTTATTGCTTCAAACAAAAGAGCTTTAAGTTTCATTTCCATAGTCAGTTCTATTAAACACTTAAGAGCTACAGAAATCTAAAAAAAAAAGGTCTTTGGTAGCAATCATTGTTCTGTAATACTGTATACCATGTAATACATACGAAATTACAGGATCATCAATAGTCACTATAATATGAGCGATTATAGAAGGACCTCAATCTACAAACATTACGAGATACAAACACAAATTCAACTGAAAACATAAATCGCAGATACTGCATCAAAAATTCATAATGAAATAATGTAACAAAACAATATTATAATTTAATGCAGTGAGCAAAACAACATTTCCAATATGAAACAGTACTTTTTGTTGACTATTGCAGCTGAAATTTGTAGGTGCGTGAGTTAGGTGAAATCTACCCTCTACCAAAATTCAACAAAATTCTAATTACGAACATCTTCTTGGAACATATTACATTTGTATATTGAAGACTTTCTGTATTACAGTACAGGATACAGATCAGTGTCAATGACCTTCGATGTCAGGACGCCAGAAAACTTCAAACCAATCAATCAATCATTCATAATGGCATCAAGATTATACCAGCTTGTCTTACGTTAACCCTTTCACCCCTAAAGGACGTACTGGTACGTTTCACAAAACTCATCCCTTTACCCCCATGGACGTACCGGTACATCCTTGCAAAAAAATGCTATAAAATTTTTTTTCATATTTTTGATAATTTTTTGAGAAAATTCAGGCATTTTCCAAGAAAATGAAACCAACCTGACCTCTCTATGACAAAAATTAAGGCTGTTAGAGCAATTTAAAAAAAATATACTGCAAAATGTGCTGGGGAAAAAATAACCCCTTGAGGGGTTAAGGGTTGGGAATTTCCAAGGAGCCTGGGGGTAAAAGGGTTAAGATAACCTTTACCTGCGCATCATCGTCCACAGCTTCGCTAAGCATTGGAATTCGCCTCTTGGGAATCACGAGAATATGGACTGGCGCCTGCGGCGAAACGTCGCGGAAAGCTAAGCACCGGTCATCTTCGTAAACAATGTCAGCAGGAATGGAACGGTCGAGAATCTTGTCAAATATGGTAGGCTTGGTCTTACTCTCCAAAGTTGCCGATCTCGACGCTGCGACTTCGTCGCTGAACGTACGGAAGTTCTGGAAAATATAAAGGCTTCAGCAAAAAACACCTATAACTGGGTATTACAGTGTTGTGGGTATATCTTTTGAGTGTATGTAATCGACGGATAGGTTTGCTTATAGAAAATGGGTGTTACAGACTAATACATACACAAACAAAGCCACTCCAACACCTGAAAAAAAAAGAAAAGAAAAAAAAAACATACACCTCGCACATCTCAAACTGTCTACCTAATCGCTCCAGGACTCCTCGCTGTTGGGAGGAAGAACGCTGGTAACTGGTACTACACGTGAACATAAGCTACTGGGGTCTAAGCGATGTCAGGTAGGGCAGATGATCGGGATTACGATCTACCCCAAAGCCAAAGCAAAGTCTTTCAAAAGAATGCAACCGTGCTTACCTCATACAAAATGGGAAAAAGCACGTTAATAGAAGAAGATTCTTTCCAAGGGCTATTAAAGCAAGGTCAGTACGGTATTGGTGAACAAAGATAATCTCTGCAAAAGGATTTTATCACCATAAAGCAGGATGAGTTAAAAATAATATAGTATCATAGAGTTCTGCATTATGACTATAAAATCATCATATCAGGCAAGTGATCAAGAACAAAGATCTAAGTTCTTATGATTGTAAGCTGAAATCAACATAATTAACTCGAACAATTCTTTCTTGTTTTTAGATTAAGCATATGACTATTTTTAAAATTTCCTTGGGATATTCTTAAAGACAAAATATTCTCAAATCAATTAATGAAGACACCACAGACTGACTAAAGAGGAAACAGCAGACTCGTATTACTCATCAAGAGTAGCGGTTTTTATAGATAATCCAAATGTCCTTCCATACTTGCTGCATAGGACTGTTGTTCATCATCATCATCATCATCATTGCTTGCTAAGCTACAACCCTAGTTGGAAAAGCAAGATGCTATAAGCCTAAAGGCTTCAACAGGGAAAGTAGCCCAGTAAGGAGAGGATATAAGGAAATAAATAAGCTACAAGAGACATAACGACCGATTAAAATGAAATATTTCAAGTACAAAGAACAATACCACGAAGAAGGGATTATTTTCCATTCTGGATTGGCAAATGATTGTCGTATCTACAGATTCCAAATTGAGAAATAAAAATGACCCATATTTATTGACAGACTGATTTCACAGTATAGTCCACCATGATAAACAATATATCAAACTATCTTTTATATTCTGCTCATAAATATTTCAAAATACTTTGTGCAGCAACTATGAAATTAAACAAAAGCTTGTCAACTAAATTGTTGAATTTTCTTGATGCAAAATGTTAATTCACTACATAACTCAGTACTTTAGTCAAACTACAAGCTATAAAATGCTCGGCTCTTTATTCGCTTTATTCAATTATGTGAGTTTCAGTGTCCTAATTATTATTGTACTGTTCTATAATTAAACCAAATACGACAGTCTAAGGTGGGTTCGCTGCCCCGGTAGGTAAGTGCGTATGGATATGAATCCTAGGTTAGGTTAGGCAGTGTTCTTTAAGGTAATATTTCAACAGAATCCCACACAGCGCCTTTGATATTATTAATATTGTTGTCCGGTAAAACACGTTAAAAAAAGATTCTTATAATACATTATCGGACCAAATACAGACAAAAAATTGTTAACTTACGTGAAATAAAGATTTTGTTTAATAATACCTTTTTTCTCTCTTTTAATATTTTGCCTTTTAAAATAAGGTTTTTCTATAATAGCTTATGAAACTTTAAATACCCCCCGCCCCCCCTTGGGCTGTCCCAATCAACTACAATGGCTCTCAAAATCCCCTTTTTAAAAATAGTAAAAAATCTTACCTGGTTAAATAAAAGTGGGCTATAACACCTTCCAATCTGTTCTTGAACTGTAGATTTATTCACAGCATTCCATAGGGGTACGCCCACACGCCCCACGCCCGCACGCGCCCTCAGCAAGTAGAGCGATTTCACGCCCAAAGTTAGCAATGTCATCTTTATAGTTTCTAGTTTTTTAAATACTCATATATTTCACGTTTTTTTAAAGCCATTAACTTAATTAACTGAGTTTATAGACAAAGTTGATTGATATTAGATAGATTAGAAAAAAAAAAGAAATTAGTAAAGTAGTAGTAATTGAAAGGTGCCATCTCTGTAACAGCTCCTCATTTGGGGTTGGCCCTCTATAAGGAGGACTTTGTGTTGCAGTCTCCATTGCAATAATAATAATAATAATAATAATAATAATAATAATAATAATAATAATAATAATAATAATAATAATAATAATGACACTATGTATTTATTAGTAGCTTCTATTAGAGTCACAACTAGAGTAAATTAAAACGGATAAATTGTTGTATTAAATTTCTATAGCACAGATATAGATACAGTCTTTAGTAGGTTTATTGCAATAATGTTCATTCATGCATTGTTTTGATATTAAATCTGAGAGAGAGAGAGAGAGAGAGAGAGAGAGAGAGAGAGAGAGAGAGAGAGAGAGAGAGAGAGAGAGAGAGAGAGAGAGAGAGAGAGAGAGAGAGAGAGAGATATTAGTATAACTTGTCACACTTTACACTTTCTTATTGTATTATTGGTAAATTAATACATTGACACTTACACTGTACTTTAACTCTAAATTCAATTTAGTATAATAATACTATCGAATAACTTATTTTAAGGATCTTATTTGTTAAGTACATTAAATCATTTGATAAAAATCTAGTTCTCATTGTCGATAAATCTAAAGTTTTAGCTAAAATATCTATGGTCTTAACTTCTAAATTTGATTAATAAAGCTTCTTTCACATGGCCCGGGGAGGCCATTCAGTAGCTAAGTCAAATAAGGAATTGAGATCTATTGAAAGGCTAGAAAGTGGGTGTAGCTTGGGTCTAAAGAAAGATCTAGCAGGCTATAGAGTGTCAGAGATCAACCGAGGATCATCCCTATTCGTTAATTCATTCGCAAGATATTTCCCGAGTGCACACGCCAAAAGATTGCTCTGAGTAGATATATATGCCTTTACTAGCAGAGGTATTTTCATAAACCTTAATTCTCAGCTTACTAAAATCAGGCTGGAAATAAAGGTGACCCAATAGGGAAGCTGTGCCTGCAGTGCACCTCAAACAATTCACTGTAGGGTATTTTATTCCATGTTCCTTTGTCCAATAGCTGCACCAGCTACTTTGGTCTTGTACTTTATATCTCCATTCCCATTTCATCTATTCCATATTGCTTTTCAATTTCAGGGTTTACCACCAGCTACACTTTAGTGATGAGTGGGTATCTGCAGGCACTGGGTACATGGCCCAAATTCTGTGCGTTATACAGAACCGTAAGTCCCATACATTAAAACAAGTGTGTGCTTAAGTTGCAACACTCCCAATCAATGCTATTCTTAAACAACAATAGTAAGCCAGCCTACACATGTAAGCCTACTGTATTAAGAATTTCTACAGGCATTTTTGCATAGATACTGTAGAGAATTCATAAGGGAATTGAAAACTATACAGTAATTCTGTCATAAAAATATATAATATTCACTTGTGATCTACAAGAATTCACTAGATACTTTTAAAAGAAGAATGTGAATTACGGACTTTTCCCCTCAGTGTGTCCAGCTCATAGCTATTTCTCTGTGCACAAGGTCTTACCGAGTACATGAACTAACGACGGCGAGTTCGGTGCTGGCAATGTGTGCACATTCCGTCACTAAACCATCGTGTGGCAGTCCGATGAATTGTTCCTTACCTCTAATTTCATTGGAGGTTTTCAAAATCTGAATAGCAGAAAGATCAGTTATCAAATACACCATATCCTTTTAGTGACACCATTCACAAAGAATAAGCCATTAATATCTATAAAATCTCCTATAGCAAATGCACCAGTCATTCATAATTGAAGGCTTCTTGCATGGCAATACTGATAACCACCGATAAAATACTTGATAAGGATAAGATGTATCCTGAAAGTACTGCAGTCCAATTTAAGACTTTCTCTTTAAACAATACTCAAACAAGTGGAAATAAATGACAATTTAATTCTTCTTATTTAATGAGCTGATGATTTTGTACAACTCTGATGTCAGGGTAAATTATTAAAAGTAAAAATTCAGTTTCTTGGGATACCAATGCAATGGTTCAAATGCTTTTGTATTTCGGTGGAATAACATAAGAAAAATATTTTTCACTATAACTAATGGTTTACAAGATGAAAGTTTTCTGTATGTGTGTGTGTGTGTGTGTGTGTGTGTGTGTATGTATATGTATATGTATATGTATATATATATATATATATATATATATATATATATATATATATATATATATATATATATATATATATATATATCATGTGTGTGTGTGTTTGTGTAAATAGTATGTCATAAAAAAGTTGTTAATCTCTTTGTTTGTCATGCTGAATTTACATAGAAACAGTCAAGTCTCCTCTTTTGTTAATTAGGTGGTTCACGGGGATACAGTTTATGGCATAAAACACTTAAAATCACAGGATCATTAACACTGTAGCCTTTGCTTGCCCAATAGCATCAGACAAACGACAGTGAGATACATAATGACTTGATGTTCTAATTTTTTTCTTATACAAAATAAAGCGCAGTTTCTACTACAGTAAATGTGCTTATAGTTTTCCCAGACTTCCCATACGCCATTTATGATGAGCGTGTTAGTATACTTATTTGTACAGTAATCATAGACTCAACTTGACTGTTTATATGTAAACAAGATACCATACTCTTCACCCATTCTTACACGGTAATACACGAGTGTTTTAAGCCAATGCATATTAATAAAACAAAACATTCAGAAATGATCAATGAATAAATGAATTTGCTACTACAAATAAATACAGCAGATATGCAATCTTGAAAAGAATGACAAACACAGCACTTCTAAATTAAAAAAATATCTTTTGAGAAATCTCAAATTTTTTTTATCTCAAAGGTACAGCTTCTCACGAAAATATGAAAGTCCACATACTTGGTCGGGAAAGTTATTGTCGCAGTCTATGTACACGTGTGCACGTTACAGACATTGTAGAGGCATTTGTTTATTTACAATTTACACTATGAAATATGACTGAAATTCACACCTTTTACATAAAGAGTAGTGTACAGTATTTTCCTTCTCAACTTAAGGCTCATTACATCGACAGCCTTTAACAGGTTAATTTACAATTAAAAATTAATATTTTATCTCATTCTCATTTCTTCTGAATACATGGTTAGTTCTACTGATTATGTCATAACATCCAACTCCCTTCACTTCAAAAACTTAATGAAATTCAATCACAAGTAATTAGCACTCGGTAAATAAGCTCTGTTCAAGGCAAAATATTCCACTTTTCCGATAATCCTTAAAATACGACAGGACATTGACTCTACCGCCAAACTCCAGCCTCACAAGGGCAAAAATATTACTTTAATGTATGGCCAGGATAAAGGATATTTTATAAATGGGGTCAATAATATATCACAGAAAATTTAAAACAACTAACAATAAGGTATGTGTTGGACAATACCAATATGTGTACGGTGGATAACCCTCTCCCAGCACATGAAACAAGCTGTAACCGAGAGTATTGTGCGTAACACACACACAAAGGTCTTGGGGAATAGAGCTACAATATTTCTCCCACAAGCAACTGCAGATACTAGCAAAGCTTCTCCTTTACTTTTACTTTTCGCCCATTCCCTTTCATTTCTATCTCCTCCATTTCAATTTCAACTTCTTTTTGGGAACAGTCAGTCTTGAAAATTATGGAAATTAAATGCTATACAGTAATGTATTCTAAAAAAATCTTTCTATGGCCGCTCAAGACATTTAGCACTCAGAACTGTGCAGAGTATTTTATCAAAATTTGTCAGGCAGTTGTATTCGAGAGAGATCTATCAGAATCTACATCATTTAAACAGACCAAACATTTAACTCTTTTACCCCCAAAGGACGTACTGGTACGTTTCACAAAAGCCATCCCTTTACCCACATGGACGTACCGGTACGTCCTTGCAAAAAAATGCTATAAAAAAATTTTTTCTTCATATTTTTTATAGTTTTTTGAGAAAATTCAGGCATTTTCCAAGAGAATGAGACCAACCTGACCTCTCTATGATGAAAATTAAGGCTGTTAGAGCAATTTAAAAAAAATATACTGCAAAATGTGCTGGGAAAAAAAATAACCCTTTGGGGGTTAAGGGTTGGAAATTTCCAAATAGCCTAGGGGTAAAAGGGTTAATATTTGGTTAGTAAAAATAATATCTATCATTGCATTATAAATGATTTTAACTTCTGAAAACAAAAACATCACCAAATTTGACTAATAGCATCTCTATCTCCCATCTTTAAAGTTACAACAAACAAATCACACAATAGCTTTAGTTACCCTTGAACCTTGGTTGAAGAAACACTGTGACAAAGACTTTTGCAAGTCCATATCTCGAAGCAAAGTACCGGTAAAAAGTTTTACAATTTCAAACTGTTAATCTTCCAGACTCGAAAACTTGAATTTTGGCAGTCATTTTTGTGAGGGTGACAAGGAGACTGAAAATTTCAAGATCTAAGTCTTGCATATTATTAATTTTCATAATAGGCATTGAAATAATAGTAAATCGGTACATTTTTTATTTAATAATGAAAAATATCAAACGCTTTAGGATATTTCAATTGGCGGAAACTAATGGATAACATCGTTCCGATTCCTGTTATATAAATAAAATACTGTATCCCAGCCATCGCCTAATGTAGAATATTCCTTAATAAAATAGGCAGTTAATTAAAGGGCGAAGTCAGTTTAGGAAATAAAATTTCGATCTATGGCTATAACACTCGGAAAGTACTGAGACGTAAGACTGAGTCGGTAACAATTTCAGATAAAATCTCAACTCCGCAACAATGATTTTTTTTTAGAGGGATTGACACCTGAATTATGTTCTGGTTGACTTGAGTTGGAAGAAAGAAGATAATATTCAAATATGTTACTTTTCTTGTGGTTTATTTGTTCCCTTACTTCCTTTCCTCCATTGACTATTTTTCCCTGTTGGAGCCCTTGGGCTTATAGCATCTTGCTTTTCCAAAAAGGGTTATAGCTTAGCTTGTAATAAAAATAATAATAATGATAATGATAATAATAATAAAAGTGCAACAAAAATATAGATAATTTGTTATAACTTCACAAGAAATAGCTTGTGAGGGGTGGGAGTAGGAAATGCCCATAACAATACTATGATGAATTTTGGGAAAAAAACCGCTCCATATTTGAATAGCAGAATGCCAAGTAGAGTAATAAAAAATGCCACAAATTAACACTTTATTCAGTTTCTTGTCGTATTTTGACTAGCCACTTCTCAGGTATATAACTCTGCTTTAAATTATAACCCCGAAAAGATATAACATTAATGTGTAATATACACAGTACCTATCATATTGTGTACGAATTTCTAAACACACACGATAACACAGCTAAGTCTTTTCAGTCACCGATACTTTGATCTTTTGTACTTGGAACGTTACGGTTTATCAAACTTTGGTCAGAAACAGATAGGCTGCACCAGTCTATACAAAGTTGAAAGTGCAAATTTTGTGAGTGCACCCTCTTACCAATCAAGGACGAAACATTTTCGGTTAGGAAACTGAACAAAATAGAGGAGAATATCAGTATACAGTAGATTATTTCACAGAAACCATTTGAATACAAGAAAAATAAAACCTCTTGGTACGTTAAAATACACAAAGCATTATCATTTGCTTACATATAAACTTGGCAGATGGCAGTACCGTACTTCCAGCAACCTGAGCTTTTACGAACAGAGCAATTCAATTAGTAAGAAGTTTCCCGGAAATTCACGTAACGAGTTCTTGACACGAGACAAATCGACGAATGGCAACGAAGCTTCAAAGCGCAGAGATCTGAACAAAAGCACTTTCATTTCATAGGATAATCTCTTAACCCTTTTAACCCCCAATGGATGTACTGGTACGTTTCACAAAACTCATCCCTTTACCCCCATGGACGTAGCGGTACGTCCTTGCAAAAAAACTGCTATTTACATTTTTCTGCATATTTTTGATAACTTTATGAGAAACTTCAGGCATTTTCCAAAATAATAAGACCAACCTGACCTCTCTATGACAAAAATTAAGGCTGTTAGCGCAATTTAAAAAAATATATTGCAAAATGTGCTTGAAAAAGAAAATGCCTGGGGGTTAAGGGTTGTAAAGTTCCAAATAGCGTTGGGGGTAAAAGAGTTAATGGATTTTAAATAACATGCCATCTTGCAGAAGCTTCAAAATAAAATAGGTAAAGTTGACAGACAGCCAGTTTGAACACTTGCGTGGGTTTTTCTTCGCAGTTCCTCAGTGTAAATACTGTATAAATTGTATGAAGTCTCAGGAATTTCTAAAGGTGCGAAATACAAGCGTTTCCCAAAACCCTCAAAATCGCTCATTTGTTCAACATTTGTGGAAAATTAAGACAAAAAACTTATCAATCTATTTCACTGCGTGCATAAAAAAAAAAGATGCATCGCACAATTTTAAATGCCCCTTCCACCACTCGTGGCACTTTGTACATTATCTGAACGAAAAACATATTTACTATTTCTACATTTCCTACATTCAGGTCACTATTGACTCTGGGAACAAGAAAGGCATTTATCAAGCATTATATTGGCCTTTTTATCATATTCTTAATATCATTAGACAATTTAACCAAACCACTAGGTAAAGATATAAGACTCTCAAATATGAATTCTATTGAATAAAATGTTTATAAAAATCTTGAGAATTGTATAAGTCAACCTTTTGAGTGCCAACCTCCAGCAAATAATTTGGCTCTCAAGTCCCAAGCTTTATATTGAGAAATTTTACTTAAAAATTGGATTAAAAATAGGACTACAAATTTTACGAAATGCGCTTTCCGTCATTAGATAATTTCGAATAAAATTTTCATGTGCACAAATAGTAAAAGGAAACAAAACAGTATCGACTGGACGTAATATACGTCCAATATTGCCGAAGGGACTACGTCCAACGGTGCTCAAAGGGTTTAAAAATGTTGAGGACTAAACTGTTAACGTCGATCTGCAATCTCTGCAGACGTGGATTAGGACGTGCAAATTTTTGGCTTTCCGTAAACCAGAGAGGAACGGAAATAAATAAGTAATGAGCTTCAACAAAATACCATTCACAAGCCAATGATCTTTTCAAATCTATACTGAAATATTAACTTGGCTACAAATTTATGGGTAAATAATAACTTGACTATTTTTTCTCATCCTACATAAAATCAATTTTGCTTTGGTATAGAAGTGTATACATTAATCTCTTATTCTTTATAAAAAATGCTAAACTTCCATAATAACTTCCTTGTATAAAGAAGTCAGTAAATCCATATATATTTCTTAGTAGTACATTATGAAATTTATTCTTTGGGTCACATGTACACAGTATAATTCAAAACTTGGCAGTTTGACTATGTCATTGTGATAATCCTAGGATATAACAACACAATTCAGTCTTTACTTGTAAAAATTGATAAATACTAAAGAATTGTGGGATAGCTTGAAGTGACCTTGTGCCAAAAACGGATTTTTGTTCATTAAGAAAAATGAATAGACCAGACTACAGAGATTTAGTTCTTAACCCTTTTACCCCCAGTGGACGTACTGGTACATTTCACAAAACTCATCCCTTTAGCCCCAATGGACGTACTGGTACGTTTCACAAAACTCATCCCTTTACCCCCAAAGGACGTACTGGTACGTTTCACAAAACTCATCCCTTTACCCCCAATGGACGTACTGGTACGTTTCACAAAACTCATCCATTTACCCCCATGGACGTACTGGTACGTCCTTGCAAAAAACTGCCATTTACATTTTTTTTTGCATATTTTTGATAACTTTAAGAGAAACTTCAGGCATTTTCCAAAAGAATAAGACCAACCTGACCTCTCTATGATGAAATTTAAGGCTGTTAGAGCAATTTAAAAAATATATATTGCAAAATGTGCTTGAAAAAAAAAAAAAAGCCTGGGGGTTAAGGGTTGGAAATTTCCAAATAGCCGGGGGTGAAAAGGTTAACTCTCACAGTGCTGGCCACCAAAAAATATATTACAGCAATCATACTACAGTACATATCTGTGATTTCCGCATGAAATGAAATATACACTAACATGGGTTAAAATAAATCTTTTAATTTCCAAAAGATAATACACCCCTTTAGAGACTTTTCAAAGTCATGTTTGCCATTAAAAAAAAATTACATATAAAACTCCAAAGTTATATCATTGGAAACATTCAATTTGAACACAATGCAACTTAAATACTTAATGCCCTGATGCGAGAGAGAGAGAGAGAATTACCTTGTGAAATTACAATTCTTCTCTGTATAATGGCACACATAAGCATTAGCCATTTACAACTCAATAATGTACACTTGGCTGAAGTTTTACCTGAGATTTTAGATATGGTTATCATCTGTTTTTTGGGGGAAATGAAGAGTACCAAAGGGAAAATAATCTAAAGTTGAAAAGAAATAAATATTGCGCAAGTAACCATTCCAGGTATGACTACAGCCTACAGAACTCAAAAACAGCTGAAAGGTAACTTGTAAATATTATGAAAATAACATTGACCCAAGTTCACGATAGGTACTCGCCACCAGCTCTGCAATTGTCCTTCTGAATCAGCACACAGAATATACTTCTTACCTAATTGCAACAAGAACTGAAATCTATTACGGTATGAATCCCACGATACATAAGGTTGAACACAAAACAATAAAATGAATAAGATGTCTCAGAGTAACAGGGCCGCTTCGTCGATGTCATCCTCGTCATCTGCCATGTCCCCGCCTAACAAGAGCGCCTCTTCGTCCTCCAAGAAAGAATCCATTCGACTAACACTAGTATTCAGCAATTTGTCGGCCGAGTCTTTGCCGGGAATATTCGCCTCTTTACGATGTTCAGATGCAGGTGGGACAGGTTTGCCGCTTTCAGAGCTAACGTTATTGTTATTAATTCGACCTTTATTTTCTACGGACTTGACAGATAACCTGACATTTACACTACGAGCTTCCGTCTCCCTCTTTTTGTGCTTGTCGTTCAACGCTGGATTTCCCGACGCCTCCGCACCTGCGACTTTCTGGGGCGGCGACCTGCCGAAGGTGATCTTCCTTGCACCAAGACTGGACGATTTGGGTTTAGCAGTTTGCGTCTGGGGAGAATCACAGTTGTCGAAAGTTAATGTAATCTTTCTGCTCGGCTTATCGTTAGTCTGAAGGGATGCAAGCGACACCGACCTTTTCTGCTGCTGTCCCACACTAGGCTTCTTTTCAAACTGAGATTTTGAGGTACTTACAGCTTTGAAAGATATAGGAGAAACAGATCTCTTTTTCTGCTGGACAGTAAACGAATTACTGCGAGACATTAATTTCTTTTTAGGTTCGTCCCCAAAAGATATGGGAGATATGGGCCTCTTTTTCTGTTGAGAAGGCGTCTGTCGAGCTTTGATTTCCGAAAGACTCAAAACTCTGAGACTGCTCTCCTCCCTTGGAAAATCTATTGGCTTGTTATCACTCAAATGCAGTTTGGTACCATTTTTAATTCCAAGACGGGATTGTACGTTCTTTCTTTCACCGTTAGGTTTGGATGTCCGCACAGTCACTTTTCTTTGCTTTTCGGCTCGAATATCGGCCAAACTCTTTACAGTGAAATCAAGACCTGGCCCTTTCGGTGCTGACACAACAGTGCTTGGTAAACTATCGTCTGGTACCGCCTCCCCTTCCCCAACACCGTGTAGACTACGGATCGCGGTGATTTTAGTCGCTATGGATTTATCGACAACCTCGGCTTCACCGTCACGTAACCTCACAGACCGAGAACTGTCCTTTCCAATACGCGTCCCTAACCTGTCAAGCAAGCTGGGCTTTTTACTGGGACTTTTTCCAAGCCTTTCTGCAATCCTTTTAGCATTCACCTGTTCTTCTTTATCCCCTGAAAGTCTCTTAACGCCGTGTTGACGTAATTGCACATTTGTACCCAACGTTTCGGCAAGTGCCCTGCTTGCAACACCCCCCAGCCTCTGTGATATTTGTACTTTTCTTCGGCCTTTGAGGTCATCTATCTGGGGCTTCATACCCCCTTTTCTATGCTCACTAAGTACCGAGTCTGAGTAGCCCTTGGCCTGGGCAGAGTGGGGAAGAGTTCTCTGGATGAGATGATGGTGGGGGTGCAGACGGCGGTGAATGGCATCGGGCTCCTCCTCGACCTCCAGGATTTCCTCTACGACGTACTGAAAAATAACACTGAATAAACATCTTCACTTACATAGCTGATTTTGCTGAAATTATTACCTCCTATCGAATATAACAAAGATTTTGAAATAGAATTAAAATGTACTGGATTCACGTTCAAGGGGACGATTTACAAATGTGAAAGTATAAAAAAACATCCAAATTTAGGTTCTTATAAAATTAGTTCCTAAACTCTATGATACATTGCCATCAATGACTACACCATTACCGGCGTAATACGCAAGGAGGTTCGGACTTAGTAAATTCTACTTTATGTACTACTCTCTGATATATAGATCCCTTAAATACATTCCAGGTTAGTAGCATAGTTTACAAACTTTGGAGTAAATAATTCATTCAAAAACATGACTTAGATTCTTATAGAATATTTTTTTAAATGAAGAAAAGCAAGATTATTGTAGTAGCACATTTCTTTTATCAACATTTTTGTCATTATTAATGATGTCCACACATTCATGACACTAGTTGAAAACATTTTTGTCATTATTAATGATGTCCACACATTCATGACACTAGTTGAAAAGGCTATTATGTTGCCTTTAAAGTTTCCACAAAATGATATGCTTAATAATTGTAACATATAAACCAAAACAGAGTGAATTACTTACTAACAACAACAACAAAAAATAACAAATGTAGCCGTTTCTAGTGCACAGTAGGGCAAAGGCCTCAGACATGGCATTATTCAAGTCTGGAGTTAGCCAGTTTTCATCAACATGCTGGCCACCGTGGATTGGTGATGATGGAAGAATTCAGTCTGATTAGTCAAAGCAAACTAACCTAGTATGGGTGGCCCTGACTAGTACAGCTTTGCTGATCATGGCGATACAAAAACCCTTTCACCACATTAATGTATCCCCACTCAGAAAGGATGAGAAGAGAGTAGTATCATCTGCATAGGTAAAAAGCTTGTGTTTTAGGCCAAACCAGATATGGGTATATAATAAGAAAGTAAAGGGCTGAGAACACTCCTTGACTGAACAAGGAATAACAGAGGGAATGTGTGTCCTAAAAAAAAGAAAAAATTATAATAAATAAAAAAACTAAGGGAGAAAACAACAACTTAATGATGAACTGCCAATGATAGACATTAGCAATAGAATCTAAGATAGAACCGTTTATCTCAAACTCACGTAAAAAAACTTACCTCCTCCAGTTCCTGATTTTGAGGATGAGACTCTTCAGTATACATGCCATCCTCTTCCTCTTCTTCCTCCTCCTCCCCGCCTTGCTCCGCGTCATCGGCGAAAACGTACCCGATAATATCTGCCTCGTGAGCCTGAATCTGACGTAGCTTGCGCAGTTCCCACTCCAACTGAGCGCTGAGTTCTGGATTATTGACTCTTTTGTAGGGAGAACCCGACACGCTCTCGGAATCGGACTCGCCTGAGGGTAATGAAAAAAAAAAAAAGTTTACAATTGACTTGACATTACTTCAAAGAGGTAACATTTCCTGTTTCATTAATTTTCACTCATCAAGAAATTCCGTGATTATTTCCACCAAGTATAGTATTTCCTAGCTTCTTGTCTTGGATAGATTACTCTTAGAAGTTTTATATTGTTATAGCAAAAGTACCGGTAATACTATCATTTGCTAATGGAAATATGCTGGATATCTTATTATATTTGGTTACAGATATAGAATTATAGCTACTCTATGTCGTAGGAATCTAATTTTACAATCATGGCAATAAGCTACAACCTCAATTGGAAGTCCCATTATAGCAAAGTAATACTATTAATACACCTGTGTTATCATTTTTACAGTATTAGCTAGGCTACAACCCTAATTTGGAAAAGCTGGATGCTATAACTACAAGGCCTCTAACAGGGAAAAGCAGCCAAGTGAGGAAAGGAAATAAGGAATTATATAAACTACAAGAGAATGAAAAATTTAAACAACATATTTTAAAAATAGTAACAACATTAAAATAGAACTTTTATACATTAACTATAAAAAGATTTATGTCAGCAATTTGGAGAGTTTCACACTCTTCTTCAGTGACATTTATGTTTTCCTGTATAGCGCAAAACTACTGTACAGATGTTTCACATTCACAAAACACTAACCGTCCTGCAGTGGAACAATTATCGGATTACGGGGTATCGGAGTGAAGTGAGCCTGTCTGGGAGGCGTGATGGACCCCGTCTCGCTCTTCGAGATCACTACCTGACGCTCGTGTTCTTCTCCGTTGCCGACTTGTAAGTCGCCTTTTAAGTTTTCATCTTTCTTGACTGGTAGTATCACTGATGGAAAAAAGTAAACACAAAATGTTCAGTAAGTTATACCTAGAACTTTAGATCTTGGGATATCAATATGATCTATTACCAACAATACATACATACATATACCAAGGCACTTCCCCAATTTCTTTTTTTTTTGGGTGGGGGTAGCTGACATCAAACAAATAAAAAAAGGGGACCTTTCCTCTCTACGCTCCTCCCAGTGTGACGAAGGACTCAACCGAGTTCAGCTGGTATTGCTAGGGTGGAACAACCCACCCACCCCCGTTATCCACCACAGATGAAGCTTCATAATGCTGATTCCCCTACTGCTACTACCTCCGCTGTCATCTCAGGCACTGGAGGAAGCAGCAGAGCCAACCGGAACTGCGCCACAATCGCTCGCCATTCATTCCTATTTCTAGTAACGCTCTTGTCTCTCTTACATCTATCCTCCTATCACCCAGAGCTTTCTTCACTCCATCCATCCACCCAACCCTTGGCCTTCTCCTTGTACTTCTCCCATCAACTCTTGCATTCATCACCTTCTTTAGAAGACAGTCATTTTCCATTCTCTCAACATGGCCAAACCACCTCAACACATTCATATCCTCTCTAGCTGCTAACTCATTTCTTACACACGTTCTCACCCTCACCACTTTGTTCCTAACCCTCTCTACTCGAGATACACCAGCCATACTCCTTCATACACTTCATCTCAAACACATTCAATTTCTGTCTCTCCGTCACTTTCATTCCCCACAACTCCGATCCATACATCACAGTTGGTACAATCACTTTCTCATATAGAACTCTCTTTACATTCATGCCCAACCCTCTATTTTTTACTACTCCCTTAACTGCCCCCAACACTTTGCAACCTTCATTCACTCTCTGACGTACATCTGCTTCCACTCCACCATTTGCTGCAACAACAGACCCCAAGTACTTAAACTGATCTACCTCCTCAAGTAACTATCTATTCAACATGACATTCAACCTTGCACCCCCTTCCCTTCTCGTACATCACCACTTCGTGCGTTATTGAAGTTAATTCAAAGAATGACCGATAAAAAATCAGTATATTCTACAATAATAGAATATCCACTGAAAATCTATAAATTAATCATACAGTACATGCTATATTAGTACTGCATTGATAAATCAATATTACTATAAAATAAATAACTAAATTCAGTACATACTCACAGTCAGGTTTCTTTTTAATGTCCTCTTCCCGAGGATGATCCAAGATATTCTGGTGTTGGAAAGGACAATGTGGTTTTTTGCAACCTCCTGGCTGTGTCTCAAACCAACAGGCTATCTTATCCCTTTGTTTCTGAAAGTGAAAACAAAGACAATATTCAATTATGTCTAACATTAAGTAGAATATCCAACAGATTTAAATTTCATAACAAAGCCCTCAGAAGAATATTGGGAGTTAAATGGCTGGACAGGATTAGAAATGAAACTATAAGGGAGATTACTTGAGTGCCGTATGTGGATGAAATCATGGTGAGGGGTAGATGGAGGTGGTTTGGGCATGCTCTTTGCACTCCCAACTGGGTTCCATAAGGTACTAGAGGAGTTGGAAGCCCCAGACCTTTATGGCTAAGGATTATGAAGTGTGAAGTAGGAGATAATGAATGAAGAAGTATTGATTTAAAAGCTCAAGATAGAGATGAATGGCGAAATCTAATACTGTAATATTTTATAATTTAGCTTTTCAATGGCTCTATCGAGAAACTCAATTACAAAATGAATGCTACTAAGGCAGCCATCATTTTCAACGAGACTTGCCTGAAAACAAGGTCTGCGTCCCAAATATAACAGTAATAATAATAATAAGAATAATTCTATCATTAACATCACAGAGAGCCCCTTTGGGAATCCTAAAATAGGGTGCATGAACTATAGTCCATTTCTTTTAGCGATGCATATTTGCACCGACTCGCGGCGGTGCCCTTTTAGCTCGGAAAAGTTTCCTGATCGCTGATTGGTTAGAATTATCTTGTCCAACCAATCAGAGATCCGGAAACTTTTCCGAGCTAAAAGGGCACCGCCGCGAGTCGGTGCAAATATGCATCGTTAAAAGATATGGACTATAGGTCTTCATTATGAAGTTACAAAATAGGGTACAGTACTTCTGATTCTGTTTTTTTTTGGGGGGGATGATAAAACAAAAATAAACACAACATTCTACTCACTGTAAGTTCCATGTGCCTGAATATACAGTTTTTCTTACTGCAATTGCCTTGCAGCCAAAAAATGCAGACCGTCTCATTACGGAGAGCCGCTGGTTCGTGACGAAACGGACACGCATCACCCTGCAAAATCAGACGAAATTTTAAGGAGCATAATAAAGTCTTAATACAATAGAATGCTTGAGAAATGTTATTTTCATTAGTAAAATAAATTTTTGAATATACTTACCCGATAATCATGTAGCTGTCAACTCTGTTGCCGACAGAAATCTACGGTCGGGATACGCCAGCGATCGCTATACAGGTGGGGGTGAACACCACAGCGCCATCTGTGGTCAGGTACTCTAGTACTTCTTGTCAACACCACCTCAATTTTTTCCTCGGTCCACTGGTTCTCTATGGGGAGGAAGGGTGGGTCAATTAAATCATGATTATCGGGTAAGTATATTCAAAAATTTATTTTACTAATGAAAATAACATTTTTCAATATTAATCTTACCCGATAATCATGTAGCTGATTCACACCCAGGGTGGTGGGTGGAGACCAGCATACATGTTAACACAGAAGCTAAGTATCCCGTATTTTATTTTATTAGTTATTCAAAAATAACATAAAATAAATAAGTACCTGGTAAGGAAGACGACTTGAACCATTACTCTGCCTTTATTAAGTACGTCTTTCTTACTGAGCGTAGCGGTCCTCTTAGGATGCTGAACGACTCTTAGGTGCTGAAGTATAAAGGGCTGCAACCCATACTAAAGGACCTCATCACAACCTTTAACCTCGGCGCTTCTCAAGAAAGAATTGACCACCCGCCAAATCAACAAGGATGTGGAAGGCTTCTTAGCCGACCGTACAATCCATAAAAAGTATTCAAGAGAAAGGATAAAAAGGTTATGGGATTATGGGAATGTAGTGGCTGAGCCCCCGCCTACTACTGCATTCGTTGCTACGAATGGTCCCAGGGTGTAGCAGTTCTCGTAAAGAGACTGGACATCTTTGAGATAGAATGATGCGAACACTGACTTGCTTCTCCAATAGGTTGCATCCATAACACTCTGCAGAGAACGGTTCTGTTTGAGGGCCACTGAAGTAGCCACAGCTCTCACTTCATGTGTCCTTACCTTCAGCAAAGCAAGGTCTTCTTCCTTCAGATGAGAATGTGCTTCCCTAATCAGGAGCCTGAATAGGTAAGAAACTGAGTTCTTAGACCTTGGAAGAGAAGGCTTCTTGATAGCCCACCATAAGGCTTCTGATTGTCCTCGTAAAGGTTATGACCTTTTTAGATAGTACCTAAGAGCTCTAACTGGGCAAAGTACTCTCTCCAGTTCGTCCCCCACCAAGTTGGACAGGCTTGGGATCTCGAACGACTTAGGCCAAGGACGTGAAGGAAGCTCGTTTTAGCAAAAAACCGAGCTGCAAGGAACATGTAGCCGTTTCAGATGTGAAAACTATGTTCCTGCTGAAGGCGTGGATCTCACTTACTCTTTTAGCTGTTGTCAAGCACACGAGGAAAAGAGTTTTTAATGTGAGGTCCTTAAAAGAGGCTGATTGGAGAGGTTCAAATCTTGATGACATAAGGAACCTTAGGACCACGTCTAGATTCCAGCCTGGAGTGGACAACCGACGTTCCTT
The DNA here is from genome assembly GCF_036898095.1 of Palaemon carinicauda. Lineage (NCBI taxonomy): Eukaryota > Metazoa > Arthropoda > Malacostraca > Decapoda > Palaemonidae > Palaemon > Palaemon carinicauda. The sequence goes on from NC_090727.1 coordinate 152,541,404, forward strand.
TGAGGTCTTAAAAGACCTAAGGAGGTCCTGTAGATCTTTGTTGGTGGAAAGATCCAAGCCTCTGTGGCGGAAAACCGCTGCCAACATACTTCTGTAACCCTTAATCGTAGGAGCTGAAAGGGATCTTACGTTCCTTAGATGTAACAGGAAGTCAGCAATCTGGGTTACAGTGGTACTGGATGAGGAAACTGCATTGGCCTTGTACCAGCTTCGGAAGACTTCCCCTTTAGACTGATAGACTCTGAGAGTGGATGTCCTCCTTGCTCTGGCAATCGCTCTGGCTGCCTCCTTCGAAAAGCCCCTAGCTCTTGAGAGTCTTTCGAAAGTCTGAAGGCCGTCAGACGAAGAGCGTGGAGGTTTGGATGTACCTTCTTTACGTGAGGTAGACGTAGAAGGTCCACTCCTAGAGGAAGAGTCCTGGGAATGTCGACCAGCCATTGCAGTACCTCTATGAACCATTCTCTCGCGGGCCAGAGCGGAGCCAACCAATGTCAGCCGTGTCCCTTTGTGAGAGGCGAACTTCTGAAGTACCCTGTTGACAATCTTGAACGGCGGGAATGCATACAGGTCGAGATGGGACCAATCCAGCAGAAAAGCATCCACGTGAACTGCTGCTGGGTCTGGAATCGGAGAACAATACAACGGGAGCCTCTAGGTTATCGAGGTAGCGAACAGATCTATGGTTGGCTGACCCCACAGGGCCCAAAGTCTGCTGCAAACATTCTTGTGAAGGGTCCACTCTGTGGGGATGACCTGACCCTTCCGGCTAAGGCGATCTGCCATGACATTCATATCGCCCTGAATGAACCTCGTTACCAGCGTGAGCTTTCGATCTTTTAACCAGATGAGGAGGTCCCTTGCGATCTAGAACAACTTCCACGAATGAGTCCCTCCCTGCTTGGAGATGTAAGCCAAGGCTGTGGTGTTGTCAGAGTCCACCTCCACCACCTTGTTAAGCTGGAGGGACTTGAAGTTTATCAAGGTCAGATGAACCGCCAACAGCTCCTTGCAATAGATGTGAAGTGTCCTTAGCTCCTGATTCCATGTTCCCGAGCATTCCTGTCCGTCCAAAGTCGCACCCCAGCCCGTGTCTGATGCGTCAGAGAAGAGACGGCGGTCGGGTTTCTGAACAGCCAAAGGAAGACTTCCTTGAGAAGAAAGCTGTTCTTTCACCACGTGAGAGTAGACCTCCTCTCTTCGGAAACAGGAACTGAGATCGTCTCTAGCGTCATGTCCTTTATCCAGTGAGCCGCTAGATGATACTGAAGGGGGGGAGGTGGGGTCTCCCTAACTCGATGAACAGTGCCAGCGATGAAAGTGTCCCTGTTAGACTCATCCACTACCTGACTGAGCATCGGTTCCTTCTCAGCATGCTCTGGATGCAATCTAGGGCTTAGTATATCTTTGGGGCCGACGGAAAAGCCCGAAAAGCTCGACTCTGAAGATCCATACCCAGGTAGACAATGGTCTGGGATGGGACGAGCTGGGACTCTTCAAAATTGACCAGGAGGCCCAGTTCCTTGGTCAGATCCATAGTCCATCTGAGAATCTCCAGACAGCGACGACTTGTGGGAGCTCTTAAAAGCTAGTTGTCTGACGGAGCCGGACACAAGATCATGGTACTGCTGCAGTCTGTGAACTGTCAACCATGGGGAAGCGAGGAAGTACAGTGACAACCCGAAGCTGTCTAGACTGTCTGGGTCGTACAGACAACTCCTTATCGGGTTACTGAGGTTGCCGCACTGCGTCACAACAAGACACTTCTGCTGGTTGTTGAACGTCTTCCCAGTGACACACTGACTCCGTAAACAAAAAATCCTCTAACAAGGACTAAGCTTGGACTGCATGTCTTGCAACACAGCTCAAGGTCTATGGGAGCAGGTGTGGTAACAGACGGGGTTAGCGACTGAAGTGGAACCATTACCCTCCCTGGAAGCATGCTATGCTTAAATAAAAGTCCATAGGAGGCTAAGCAGCTAAAGGCTCCTCTCCAAATGACAGAGTCCTCAAGGGAAAATCAGAAGGAGCGAGAATAGCACTTTCTCATCTACAGGAACCATATCCGAGAAAAGCTAAGTTCTCTCAGTGAGGGTTTCACTGGTGCAAAAGCAGCAGACTAGAAGGCAACGTATGAAACTGCTTGACAGTCTAGTGAGTTGGCAACAACCAAAGATGTGTGACTGAGAAGCATGCGGTAAGGTATGCAGAGCATGCTGTATGTAGAGCATGCTGTAAGGTAAGCAGAGCATGTTGCATGGCGTGCGGCTTATGCTGCATGGGATGAGGCTCATGCTGCATGGGATGAGGCTCATGCTGCATGGTATGAGACTCATGCTGCATGGGATGAGGCTCAAGCTGCAAGGGATGAGGCTTATGCCGCATGCGTTGAGGAGGATGCCGCATAATATGAGGCTCCTGCCTCATGGGTTGAGGCGGTTGCCGCATAGCATGAGGCTTTTGCCTCATGGTTAGAGGAGGATGCCGCATAGCATGAGGCTCCTCATAAGCATGAGGCTGCCTCATGGGTAGAGGAGGATTTTTTAAAGAAATCTGAACCTGACACTAATCTAGCTGTCCGAGGATTTACCTGGTGAGACATCAGTCTCTTTACCAGCGAGTTTTACCAGATTTCCCCGGGCCACCACGTGACACAATTGGTAGTAATTCATTCAAATTACCCCTAATGAGTCAATATGGATAAATATCAACACAACATCGTGTTCAAAATAGAAATAAATTTCTACCTCATACTTGGGATCGAACGCTAGCCCCTTCTAATGAAAGGCCAGGTCGAAACCAACCATGCCACGAGAGCCCATTCAAGAGTTGAGGTTCTTGCCTCAAGAGTGGAGGTGGCTGTAGGCTGAGGAACCTCAACTTCATACGTCTGGCAGGGTGGACTGCGCAGAGGTGGAGTTGAGGTTGCTGCCTCGAGGATGGTGGAGGTTGTCGCACCGCAAGAGGTAGCTGCCTCGAGGATGGAGGAGGTAGTCGCAATGCATTAGGCTCCTACCTCAAGGGTAGAGGAGGTTGCTGCAAAGCATAAGGCTCCTGCCTCAAGAGTTGAGGTGGCGGCTGCGCAGAAAGAGGCTCCTGTCTCACGAGTTGAGGTTCTTGAGGTGCTTGCCTCGAGAGTTGAGGTTCTCGCCTCGAGGAAAGTGGAGGTATCAGCTGCGAGAGCTGAGGTGGCTGCCTCAAGGATGGCAGAGGTTGTCGTACCTCAAGAGGTTGCTGCCTCGAGGATGGTCTTACTGCAAGAAACTCTTGCCTCAAAGGTAGAGGAGGTTGTAAGGCATAAGACTCCTGTCCCCATTGTTGCGTGGTAAGAGGTTCCTGCCTCAAGGAAGGTGGAGGTTGCTGCACAACGCTGGTATCTGGCAACTCCCAACGCGGTAACTCACGCATGGAGGTAGCTTGAGGAACCTCAACTTCGTACGTCTGGCAGACTGGACTGCGTAGAGGAGGAGGAGCGCTCGCAGGAGGAGGTGTGTTAACCTTCTCTGCCTGAAACTCCTGCATCAACACCGCAAGCTGAGACTGCATTGTCAGCAGCATAGACCACTAGAGTTAAGAAAGACAACAACAAACGGAGCTACTGTCCGTTGAAACTGAGGGTCTAAAACAGCTGGTGCGGCAACAGACGGAGTTACTGTCTGTTGCGATACCACCTTGCCTCTCTGGGAGGTGTGCAGTTGTCGTACTGCAGCAAGTCCGAACTGACCCAGTGCTAATGGCACCACCTAGGAGTTGGACTTGCGCGGAAGGGACCGACTTGCACTTAAACGCTGCAAGATTTGGTCCATGGTTTCTGCGAGAAACCTCTTCCGCAGACGAGGAATAAATGGGCTCTCTCGTCTTAGTGTGGGTGGGGTGATCACGTCGGCTACGTGAGTTGGTTACACCCGAAACCACGGAGGGAAACGTCTGTTCGTCGATCAAGGCCTGCTGAACCCATAAGTCCTTCGACATTACTTCTCCCCTGGGCTTGGGAGCTTGTAAGAGGTCCCAGACTAGGCGAACAACTGGCACGAACAGACGAACCCTCGAACGCAACACTGTAAAACTTTGCGCTTATCACTCTATCACTTTTGATTTTCTGTTTGCACTTATTTCACTGAACTCGAAACTTTAAGTGGTTTGTACCTGAAACACGCAATTTTATCCTTCATTAAAAGTTAGTAATTGCGAAAACAGTATTACAATGTAACAGAAAAACATAATGAAAGATAAATAATTCAGTGGCTGGAAAAGAGATTAAACACTAGATCAAATAAACTACGTTTAAAATCTCTCACCGCATAAAGTCTGAGAACAAGAATAAAACTCTAGAAACGTTTACCTTCTTCCCCTAAAGAGACTAGGGAGAAGAACAAAAACGATAACAACGTTACCCGCTTGAACGAAACGTTTATCCTCCTCTCTCTCCCTCCGTCTCTATCTCTCTCTCTCTCTCTCTCGACTTAGCACCTGAGAGAAGAGCCCAATTATATAAATCGTTAAAACATATTATTGTTAAAGGAAAAAAACTGAAAGGTTTCCCAAATAAAAAGTTCCTTTATTAGAATAGAACCATTTAAGCTAAGAAAGAATGAACAAAACGCTAGAATCGGTTTACTCTTACTGCAACGTGACACCGTGATAGACTCTCTCTCTATCGTAACGATAGAGCGCAAGTTGAACGTTCTGAACGTCAACAACTGCAGAGACAAAACAAAACGTTAGTTCAACTTTGAAAACAGTACAAGACTATCAAAGAAATTCTTTCAAAAACATTAAAATAGCATAATATGTTAACAGGTAAAAACGAAATGACGGGCTCAAAGTTAATTAACTTCGTTACCAAGAAAAGACCGCCTACTATTAGGAAAGGTCGAATATAAACAAATATAAAAATTAATTTAAATAAGTTTATAATAAAAGGAAGTTAATCAAAGAGGCCTATAAAAGGCGGAGAGATATAAAATAATTCTATAACTTTGTTAAGCAAAATTAAGAGAGTCTATACTCTCTTCGACACCAACACTTCCGTCTAAGGGAAGGGTCGGCCATTTAAAAGTGAAAGAGAGTTCATACTCTCTTCGAACCAAAATTAAATCAACAATTAAATCAAATTAATTCCAAAAACTTGCTAAGCTAATGAAATAGCTTCCTGAATAGCGAAGGCTAAACTCTAGAGCAAATACATCACCAAATCGTGAGCAATAACTCCAGAATCAACAGCGTATCCATGTAGGTCTAGCCGGAGGCACGACAGAGGAAAAATTGAGGTGGTGTTGACAAGAAGTACTAGAGTACCTGACCACAGATGGCGCTGTGGTGTTCACCCCCACCTGTATAGCGATCGCTGGCGTATCCCGACCGTAGATTTCTGTCGGCAACAGAGTTGACAGCTACATGATTATCGGGTAAGATTAATATTGAAAATTATAGATTCACAGCGTTATTTAACACTAACATAGGAAGGTGGATGTATAGCATTTATGATTGCATGTACATAGCAATCAAAGGCCCAACTCAAGATATAATCATAAGTAGACCTATATATCCAATATATTGCTGTTGCAGGTGTTGAGGTGCCAGTGTTGGGAGATGTGAATGAGAGAGATTACAAGAGAGGAGGTGAAGAGAGTATTAGATGAAAAGACACCAGGAAAAGCACCTGGTATGGATAGTTTGAGGGCTTAGATGTTAAAGGAAAGGAGTGTGACTGTACTGGAATGGTTGGCAAGATTGTTGTCAATGGTGTCCGTGGACTGGGTGTCCGTGCGTGTTGTTCTGCTATACAAAGCTAAGGGAGATGTGCAGGTGAGCCTGCCAGATGAATAATTATCACTATCGGGTATGCAGGTACAGGATACAGTCAGTCTAATTCATGTAACTCCCTCCCAAGGCAGAGAAACTACACTGAAGCAAGGGGTATTATGCTATGAGTTCATAGTCTTCCTGATCGGACAGGGATTCCCCTTCTAGCCATCTGTCACTAACCAACTACTTTATTAACAATTCAACGACTGGTCCAGTGCTGCCGAAAACATATTCCTATCTTAAAGGATGAAAAGTTTGTACAGCATATGTATAGGAACAAATTATATTTTGGATTTTGTTAATTTTTCAGCAGTTAATATTGCACAGTGATTGACATACATTTGAGTACCAAACTTGATAAAAACACAAACAATTTTGCACCAAAATATAATTCTAGAGTTACAAGGAACAATACTGTACATTTCCTTCTAACAAACTAATAAGCTCGTAAATTCTCTCTCTCTCATTCATTAAATTGTTCTTTTGGATAATCAAATCTCTCTCTCTCTCATTCATTAAATTGTTCTTTTGGATAATCAAATCTCTCTCTCTCTCTCTCTCTCTCTCTCTCTCTCTCTCTCTCTCTCTCTCTCTCTCTCTCATAATATACACAATATCACTTACCTTGGAGCAAGAAGAGTAATAGTAGAAGTAACAGTCATTATTCTTTGTATTTTTGGCAGGAACCCCCGGTGCAGCTGCAGGTGTCTCCTCCATTGTAAGATCTGACAAAAAATTATCGTCGATATATAAAATGAGATCGTTACATTAACTGATGTTAACATTGTATTATGTATCTCATTTTATTATATATGTCTCTTGGAAATAAATACACCCCCTTTGTAATTATGTATATGCATCATATTATCACGTTATTATGTATATTTATCCATTGCATTATCAAGTGGCAATGGCCTGAGGACACGGCAACATTTCCTTGCAATGTATTTCAGTCTTCTCTATTCCCCCTTTTAGTCTTTTTAATATTTTTATGAGCTATAGAATTTCAGTTCTTATCTAAACCCAACTCCAGATTCTCCTGTTGAAAAAAAAATGGATCGGGAAATTCTACCTTTCCGAGGGTGGTTTCTCACTTAACAATGAACACTGATTGACTCTACCCAACAATAGGTTTGGAAAACAACGATGCCAGTTAAAAATTGCGTTGTCATACTTTATGATATATTATGAAAATCACCAAAAATAAAATTAATGACTGGAATCATTCCATACTAGTTAAAAATTCAACAAACCGAGTAAAAACTTACAGGTAAAAGTGGCGTTCAATTTTCATCAATGAGGAGCTTCCCTTTCCACTACCATCCACCTGAAACATAGAAAAAAAAAAATAAATAAGTGAGTACTTTTAATGAATTAAAAATGACAAATTTTGAAATTTTTTTTATTGTTCCTAACTATACAATCCTTGAGTTCTTTACCATGTATATTATTTTCAAGCTGAAATCTAGCCTAAAGACTTTCTAGCGAGGTATAACTCATCATAATTTCCTCATTACGTGAATTGGGCAGTTTACTTGACCGTGACCTTCCAAAATTTAATCATTTCCAGCAAGTTTCATTTCTGGGCTCTACCTGTGCCGCTCCGTGAAATTCTCCTTTACCATCATTTCTAGGGTATATAACTGCTATGAATTACCAGAGAAAAAAGTTGCATAGGAATGCCAGGGTTGAACCCAGCTCGCTCACCTATATAAGGTGTCGGTATAATACTGGGGCGTGATAAATCACAACCAGAGGTCTCGCGCCATTTAGATATCTCCTCCTCAATATCCCCGTTACAGCGAGGTGCCGTTCAACACCCACCACTGAATGCTACTACACCATCTCAACCCACGCCAATGACGTCACTCCTCATAGCACCCAAGTTTGGGCCCATTCTGGGAGGGAAGTAGAGGGAGGGTTCACTGGGCAGCACAGGTCTCTCGCCCAGAAATAGGTTTTTCCTTCGTCAAAATCCCTTTACTCTACGATTAAAATTGTGGTCAGGAAGCTGTTCACAAACAAACACACAAACAGGGGGTAAAACATAACCTCCTTCCAACTTTGTTGGCGGAGGTAATTATCCATAACACCATGCTAATAATATAATAAAGCTTTCTGTAATAATTACCTTGTGTCAAATTAACAAAGCTTTCCGTAATAATTACCTTGTGTCAAATTAACAAAGCTTTCCATAATAATTACAGTACCTTGTGTCAAATTAACAAAGCTTTCCATAATAATTACCTTGTGTCAAATTAACAAAGCTTTCCATAATGATTACCTTGTGTCAAATTAACAAAGCTTTCCGTAATGATTACCTTGTGTCAAATTAACAAGGCTTTCCGTAATGATTACCTTGTGTCAAATTAACAAAACTTTCCGTAATAGTTACCTCGTGTCAAAGATTCTTAACTTCCATATCTGCCTCAAGAAAGCAATGGGATGAAAAGCAGACGCAACTGTATAATGTCTGCTCGGATACTGAAAACAGAAATAAAACAACGAACATAAATAATATATCGTGATATTTTTGTAAAGATAATTCCACCGCATGCAATTTTATAATTGTGTTAGCAAAAGTGGAATATAAAAAAAATATCTTAAAAGCATTTTATATTTATCTGCTGCATTTTTAGGATGTTTCGGTTAATAACATAGGTAAAAATGTTGTGTCCTAACCTAACTTAACTACTAAGAACTCATGATATACTAAACCTACTAAAAACTACCAAACGGATAACTTGCATCAATAATGCTGGACAGAAATAAAATATAAGATAACCCATTCGCAATAAATATGATTACTGTATTGGGCCAGAAATTAAAGTATCATATAATGACCAGTTTTTCTTATACAATATTCAATTGAAGAATGGGTAGATAAAATTATAACCTCTGTACCCTTCTACCAATAATTTTTCTGGCTATATTAACCCTTTCACCCACAAAGGATGTACCGGTACGTTCTTGCAAAACATTGTTATTTACATGTTTTTGCATATTTTTGATAACTTTATGAGAAACTTTAGGCATTTTCCAAAAGAATGAGACCAACCTGACCTCTCTATGACAAAAATTAAGGCTGTTAGAGCCATTTAAAAAATAAATATATAGCAAAATGTGCTCGAAATTTAACCTTACCTTGGGGGTAAGAGGGTTAATTCACAATGTCAGTGGTGAGTGACTAGTTCGTAGCTAGTAATCAGTGCTGCCAAACCTGTGATTTACCTGCCCAACTGGGATTCTTTTGAACTCGTTGGCGCAGGCTATGAAAAGTTTCTGCAGCTTACCTAAATTTATGTTACTTTGGTGAGATAAAACCATGGCATCACTAAATCTGCTTTAACGGCTTTTACGATGTAAAGAGCAAGTGTCTGGGTATATATAGTGGGAAGACCTAGGCCTACAGGACTATGAAGCATGAAGTAAAAGATGCGGAATGAAGAAATATTGATTTAAAAGCTCAAGATAGAGATGGCTAAGCAAAATCTGAGGCCCTTTGCATTAATAGACGTAGACAGAGATGATGATGATAGATATATTTCCTTTCGGTCACGCTCAGCTCTCTCCGTCCCACGAGTAGAAGGGAGAGAGTAGTCATACCCTGGCAAGAGGTGTGTGTGTGCATGTTTGTGCGCATATCTATCTAAATATTTAGCCGACATTTTTTGAAGGGTCGTGTACACTATTATTTCATATTTATCCCAAAGGAAAAGCATAAATTGAATCTAATTCTACTGCATTTTCAATTTTATTATATGCAGTATAGTTTAAAGCATGATATATCATTGCCTAAATATTGTTTTACCAGTTTGGTGACCGGACAGACTGGCGCCCTCCAGACACTAAACTGCGTGAATAAAAAAAATTTCTATTACATTTTAAAGAATTATGGGGGTAATGTATAGGCAGTTTTGTCACTGAATTTTTGGCCACCAAAATATTCACTCACAAGGGTACCGCGCATGGTGCAACATGTACTGCTTACTAGAACAGAAGAGGGGATTAATGTAGTTCGTTGGCCAGGGTAAACTAAGAATATGGTAATGTAAAGGGGCCTACCGAACTACAAAGGCTTCCACAGGGGTAATGAGATAATGATCATCTGCGATCGAAGCGAGCAACAGTGGTCAAAAGACCAACAAGTGAATCATAAGCGTTAATTTACTAACCATCACGTACATAAATACACTTAAAAGTGTGCATGACGACGGAGAGACAGGATTCTAGTCTTCTATGCGAGCAGCAGGCTTGTTGATCCAACAATATACACACGTACCAAATTACGTTTGATTTCGTTACAGTAGTTCTCCTCTTTTTGCTAAAATAGCTGTTTTTAAACAGTATTTTCAAACATAAAAAAAAAGCTTATTTGTATTTCCAAATACCTGTAGTCTATGAAATGGAGGGGTGTATGTATAATAGCGGCCACCTGTATGTATGATGACGGTTAACTAAGAATACAGCGGTGTAAGGGGAGCCGCAGGGAGTCCCCCCCCCCCCCGGTTACTTGGTTAAGAACACGGCTTTGTAGCTTAGGTTGGGCGGGGGAGAGTTTAGTTTAGTTAGTCCATATTCAATGCTCGCTGGAGGAACTTACCGCTGATATACAAAGGCTCCAAAATGGAATATTTTGTATTTCAGTAAATAATAGCACAGAAGAGCATAGGCTACTATCAACCCAAATAGTTTCTATCAATCATTATGTCAAGGTGGATAATTTCTATAATTGGGATATTTCTAAGGTAATTAAGATGGTTTATGATACGTTCTACAAAGGTTAATGATGTTTTGTACCTCGGTTTATATTTTGTACAGCATATAATGATGTTTTGTACCGCGGATAATGATATTTTGTACCGCGGATAACGACGTTTTGTACCGCGGATAAGCAAATCGGCCCCTAACCTTTGTGTACCTATGAAACATCGCTGGACAAGTTAGGGTACATTTCACTCAATAACCTTTATTTAACCTAACTAATCAAACATAAAACTGAACTAAAGAGTCCTTCATACTCACCCAAAATCGCTACAACAACATATTTCCTGATATTTCCACCATTTTCCAGTTTCCAAGGCCAAGCCAATCGCCACCGAAGGATCCTGTCAGCTAGGGCTTCTCATTTGGCCAGGGGCCTAAATATACATTCCAGGGGTATATAGGAGGTATTAATTCACTAATTAACTTATTGGGCTCATTTTAACACCGTGCAGTCCTGCGCATCTAACAGTTACGAAAGGATATATAGGAAATTACGAAATTGATTGACGCTATGTAGAAAAACAACAAGGGTCTTCTTCTCTCTTGTTTACGTTGTAGACGGCGGATTCATTCATAAATTCTACGGTACTACTACTACTACTAATACTACTACTGTGCATACGCATACATTATTATTATTATTATTATGATTATTATTATTATTATTATTATTATTATTATTATTATTATTATTATTATTATTATTATTATTATTATAAGCTAAGCTATAACCTTTGTTGGAAAAGCAAGATGCTATAAGCCCAAGGGCTCCAAGGAAATATAACCCAGTGAGGAAAGGAAAAATGGATATAAACAATCAAAATAAAATACTTTAAGAACAATAACAACATTAAATTAGATCTTTCATCTATAAAATATAAGAAAAAAAACAAGAGGAAGAGAAATAAGATAGGACAGCGTGACCGAGTGTACCCTCAAGCGAGAGAACTCTAATCCAAGACAGTGGAAGACCATGGTATAAAGGTTATGGCACTACCCAAGACTAGAGAACAATGATCTGATTTTGGAGTGTCCTTCTAGAAGAGCTGTTTACCATAGCTAGGGAGTCTCTTCTACTCTTACCAAGAGGAAGGTGGCCATCGAACTATTACAGTGCAGTAGTTAACCCCTTGAGTGAAGAAGAACTGTTTGGTAATCTCAATGTTGTCAGGTGTATGAGGACAGACGAGAATGAGGAAAGAATAGGCTTGACTATTCGGTGTATGTGTATCCAATGACAAAATGAGCCGTGACCAGAGCGAGGGATTCAATGTAGAATGATAAACCTACTGCCTGGGCAGTCACATGACCCAATAACTCTCTAGCGATAGTATCTCAATAGGTGGCTGATACCGTGGACAACCTACTCCCTTCAATGAATTATTAAAAAGATAAAGAAATGTTTAGGCCTATTGACAAGTGTATCCTACTGCCTGGGCAGTCGCAGGACCCAGTAACTCTACCAGTAGTATCTCAACGGGTGGCTGGTGCCCTGGTCAACATACTACCTTCTACGAATTATTAAAAAGATAAAGAAAAGTTTAGGCTTATTGACAAGTGTGTGTGTGTGTGTGTGTGTGTGTGTGTGTGTGTGTGTGTGTGTGTGTGTAACTTAGATAAAAACTTAACAAATGCATGGATATTTTGTGGTATTATCTGATCCATATTTTAACAATTGGAAAAGATAGTTACCCCTGGATATAGTTGGTCAGTTGATTAAGCCAGCTACTAACTAGTTCCTTGGATATTTTCACGGCTTACCCTAGAAATTTAGATATTAATCATGAATATCTCCACGGTCGTGACGTGGACATAGATAATCCGTAAATAAAATCATTGGGGAATTCTGCAATCATTCAGTTTTGAACGGTTATTCACCGTTTTTTTTTATTTTTCTATCGATTCTTTGTTATATCAAACCTTAAACTAAAAAGAATAGTCTACTACAATAGTTTAGTAGTATTTAGTTGTGGTCAATTGTCCAAATATATATCTTCTTGGATAGTGATTTTTTTTATTTGGCTTTATTATGGTATTATCTAAATCTAAATATATATATATCAGCCTCTTCTTTTCTTAAATATAGTTCTCTTAAGATTTTTGTCACCTTTATACACAATGCGTGTAAAGTAAAAGGACTAAATAAGATCAAGCAGGGTCTAAATGCAGATGAAAGTACGCCTATTTTAGTCACCCTTAAATTACCATTTTCTTATTTATAGAAAATAACGTTTTCTCTTATTATAGAAAATGACAGGGGTGACTCTTGTAAACTCTCTATGCCATTACTGCTTTTCATACAATAGTTCTCTTGTATTCTGTTATACTCCCTCAATGTAAATCATACAATTAACTTTCCCAGTATTCTGTATTCTGGATAAAGTGTTCCCTTGCCTAAATTTAGTTTCTTCACACTATATTTCCATGGAATCTTCATCTGACGTCCCTTAACCAAGTGAACTACTCGGTTAAACGTTTAGTAACTGCTTACCGATCATCCCATTAAACGTTTGCCACTTTTTCATGATTCAATGGTTAAAATATCTCTTCTCCTTAATAATAACTTCCATCATTATTCTCATATTTGCAACGGAATCCTTCAAATGTTGCTTCTTCTTCTTTAGATTACCCGGAGCTTCTCTCCGGATAGGGACTTTTTGACGGTGCGTCTAGCCACTAGGAGATTGCAACATTTAAATGTGTCTATGTTCTATCCTCTAAAATTATAATTACATAATTTCCATTGATGACTGCCTTCTCTTTCCATAGAAAATATATAAAAATTTATATTTTCAATAATATTCTGACTTTTCTTGTATAAATAAAAACTTTTCAAGAAGGATTCAACCTCATTTGACCCCATCTTTTAAAAAATATTTTACCTTTGACCAATTTATTTCAATGTTAAAATAGACATTTTATTTTTCTAGCAATTGCCCCTATTATAACCTATTTCATCTTTAAATCCAACTTTGATTTCATCATGACACTACCCATGGCCTATTGGAAAAGTCTCTGCCTGGCAATCTACTGGACGGGAGAGAGAGAGAGAGTCCCACTCAAACCCGCTAGTTTCTTTTTGTGTCTGCAACCTCACCATCCTTGTGAGCTAAGGATGGGCGTTTGGGGAAGCCTATAGGTTTACCTGCTGAATCATCAACAACCATTGTCTGGCCTTCCCTGGTCCTAGCTTGGGTGGAGAGGGGCTTGGGCTCTGATCATATGGATATATGGAGTCTCTAGGGCATTTCCATTGTCCCTTGTCTGTGCCATTCATGAACGGCCTTTAAACTTTTAAAGAAAGTGGAAGACCATATAATACAGAGGCTATGGTAATACCCAAGTCTAAAGGTAAAAAAGTAAAGGTGTCTGGTTTCAGTTTCATGACAATAGATACTCACCAGAACGTCAGCTGGGCGAGCCCAACGCCCCACTGTGGTGACCAACCACAGCAGTGGCCTCCCCAGTAAACAGCTTAAAATCACGGTCCCGGGCTGGGATCGATATGCTGACACGCGAATAACGAGTCGAACACGTCGCCACCGTACTAGCCAGGTGGTTAGTGGAAAGTAGCCACTCAGTAGTGAAGAATTTTTCTGTTATCTTAGAGTTGTTAGGTGCATGAGGAAAGAGGAGAATGTGGCGAGAATAGGCCAGACTATGCAATGTATGTGTGAGCAAAGGGAAAATGAGTCGTAACCAGAGCGAGGGATCCAGTGTAGTACTATCTGGCCGGTAAAAAGACACAATATGTTACTTTCAATCAGTCTTAGTTTTCAAATTGAATTGGGTGATGCAGCGATAGGCTCACGTTTTCTATGGCCATGGATCACTTTCAGCCTAATGCCCGCCCATCTGGAAATGGTTATCGGCATCTGCTGGAATCAAGAAAAGGTGGTGTGGGCCTTGCTACCTCATCCCATAAAACTCTCTTAAGTAACGGGAGTCCCACTAACTCCTGCTTGTTGATTATAGAGGAGTAAACCCATCCTCTAATATAACATCATCACTGCAGAACAAAGGCCTCAGAAATGTCATTCCACTTGCATCTGTTTATGGTCTTTCTAAATCAGTCCACAGCCGCAATCTATCTTAGTTTGTCAATCCATCGTCTTCTCAAATATATATATATATATATATATATATATATATATATATATATATATATATATATATATATATATATATATATATATAACAAATGCAGCCGTTTCTAGTCCATTGCAGGACAAAGGCCTCATACATGTCTTTATTTATGTCTGTAGTTTGGCCATTTCATCACCACACTGGCTACTGCAGATTGGTGATAGTGGGAGACTTTAGTCTGATCGCTCACAGCGAACCAACCTAGTATGGTTGAATTGTACCGTGCATGCAGAGGATTAAACATGCTGCTGATGAGCGTTCTATATAAGCGATTGTTACAGAAGTTTTCTG
The DNA here is from genome assembly GCF_036898095.1 of Palaemon carinicauda. Lineage (NCBI taxonomy): Eukaryota > Metazoa > Arthropoda > Malacostraca > Decapoda > Palaemonidae > Palaemon > Palaemon carinicauda. The sequence goes on from NC_090727.1 coordinate 152,556,413, forward strand.
AACGTGAGCCACCTCGTTACAGAAACCTTTTCTATGGAAATGTATATATTTCTACCATGGGATGCTCTCCCCTTTGGAAGAGGTGGTTCTAGGATGGGACCTTTCTAGTTGACCAATAAGTCCTTTGTACCCATTTACAGAAGGGCAGACTTGTGGCTTTCTTGGCCTTTTCTATTTCAATGAACCTTTGGTGGAGTCACACTGACTATCTCTTAAGGAATGGGAATAAAACAGATCTTATCGGTAGCTAGAAAATTAGTTTAATGAAATAAAATAAATCTATTGTATATTTACACCCCGAACAACATTACTATATACACAGTTTTACAATACACTTCTAGGACAAAGGAAAGGATCGCGGTCGAAGGGAAAGGAGGCGTTGGCGGGTTCGAGACGTGGCGAGGAATAGGAATTTAGTCTTATGGCAACAGTATAAAAGTGATGTTTGTAAAACAGAGTAATAAATATATGCCTATCGTAAGCAATAAAATAACAGAGTATTAATATTAACATTAAGAGGTGATAATGGTAAGACGTCTGCTTGTTTGCTGAATCTATGTCAAGGGTACTTACAAAAGACCTTTTCGAAGTCTCACATAAGCCTATATCACATTTTTGTTTTCATCTTTTTTCGTTTTTTTTTTTTGCGTATATCATTTAACGAGAGCTGACTCAAAGTGGAAACACAATTACTAGCTTCTATTTGTTGATTTGTACATCATTATTAGTCTAAATAACAACAGAAAGAGTCCAGTAACTACAGCTTCCAATGACTCGTTACCACCGCGTTCTCTTTCTTCTTCCGTGCAATATGCAGAGTGAATTCACATTAACACTTAGAACTTCACAGGACATTAACACATCCTAGGACAGCAAAGCCTCTCTCTCTCTCTCTCTCTCTTTCTAGCAGTTTGGCAACAGTTGCCCAGGAAAGAAGATTATTACTCATTGTTGATAATTACGACATTGCTGAGGCTAGCGGAATAACGGTATCACAAACTTAACAGTGAGTACATCGAACAAATCGTAAGTCACAAAATTATACAGTGGATATTCTAAAACAGACTGCAAGTCACAAAAAGTACGCAACGGGTACTCTGACCAGATTGCAAGCCTTATCAGTACTACTGAAATGGTTCACCATATGTTTTAAATCAAGCATTACTCGACACTTCAAAGAGCATAACTTACGAAAGTTCTATTAGCAAATTATTTAAGTACTTGATTGAACAGAAACTCCATCTAGCTGAGGCCTTCAGCCTGATGAGCGAGAGACCGCGAGGCTGCGTAACAGGTCCTCCGAGACTATTTTTATAACCTGACAAAAGTGAAGCACCATGTGAACATTTCAGTTGTATTGGAGGTTCCAGCCCATTATTCTTGAGGTAATTGTCAATAGCAACGATATGCTGATATGCAAAGTTTAGCGGAACTCTGTGAACTGCGGAGTACCCAGAATTTCTTCTCACTGTGAACACCAAACTAAAAACAAACATGACTGACTTTCACGGACTAATTTGCATGGGAAACGGTATTTCAACTCTGGAAATAATGTTAAAATTTTCTTTACAAATAACAATTTCCCTTGCAGGCCCACTCCCAATGGACAGCCCAAACTGTACGAATAAGAGATTTGTCTGAAAATCAGCTGTTCGCATTTAACACAGGCATTGAAAACGGCAAGATCAGTTAAATTTATAGGCAATCAGTGCTATTGCTGAAATGGCATATTGAAGCGATACGAAATAAGAAATAAATCAAAATCCAACATCAGTGTAGTTTCAGCCAAAGTAAATGCAGCAGCGACATATATGACCACGGTGGTCGGTCACACACTGAATCAATATAGCAGGTCCTTACAACTTGGAAAACAGAAAGCAGGTACTTTTGTATTGGCAATTAACTGACTGTAATACCCGTTTAAACATAGTGAACTAATTTCTACCCTGGTCATGTAAAAATGCTTAATAATATATATACATAACAATTCTGCAACTTAGGTCTAATATGAATTATATGCCTAATATTTTAATGCTCGCTACTAACTTAATGTAATAAAAATATTAACAGGTAAGTGGATGGCGTCAAGAACATGAAGCTGAGTGGACAATGGTGCCGCTTCAACACAATTTATGGCGGAACTTGCGACCGTTTCGGTCAGTGCGACCATTCTCCACTCAGCCCACATGGCAGTTGTTCCTTAATCATAGCACCTTTCAAGCCTCTGGAAATAATCATCAGTAGATTTATATTTACATCTAGACACAACTAACCCATCCTAAAAGCTAGCATACAGAATGGTGGAAAACTGGCAAAAGCTTAGCACAGAGAATATGTTATCGTTACCTGCACAACTTGCTCTGAGACAAAGTCACATTAACTAAGTAGGAAAGCAACAAGAGCCTCAACCACGGTAGGATACTTACTGGCAGCTGGCCATAGCAAGTCTAGCAAACCTTGCATCATAATCGTATGACTTAGAGTATAGCACTTGTTAGTTGAACTACTCGCAGCCGACGTAAATGAACCAGTGTGAAGTTCCTTCCATTAACCAGTTGATGAAGTTGGAGATCACTGGATGAATATCATCATCTCCTCCTACGCCTATTGACGCAAAGGGCCTCGGTTAGATTTCGCCAGTCGTCTCTATCTTGAGCTTTTAAATCAATACTTCTCCATTCATCATCTCCTACTTCACGTTTCATAGTCCTCGGCCATATAACATTCTAAAAGTCTCTAACATTCTGTGAGTGTATTAAGACATATCTATGTTTATAAAAACAATTACCAACTTTTTCTAACTGTTTTACACGACACTATAACTCATCTTTTTACATCCACACATACATACACACATGCACAGAAGTTATAAGAAATATAATATATCTCTTACTGGATTTGTGGCATTCATAAACACAAAAAATACAATAGGATCTGATACCTCACGTAAAGGTTGCACAATCACAATCATAAATAAAGCGGACAAGGAACTAGAGCATCAGCTGTGGTATTTACAGAATTAAGACTCAGGAAGGACATGATAAAAGAAGGCATCACTGCCCCAGTATCATGCAGTCCTGGCATCCTGAGGGTTTATGCATGAATGAAGAGTTTCTTCATAGTGTTGCAGTTGAACTGGCATGCCGTTGGTGATTGTGCTTCCTACGATGGCGATGCTCTTTGGTGGACCCGGAATCTCGTTGGCGGTGAGGACGACTCATTTCTGTCGTGGCGTGAGTTAGTAACTCGCCATGAATAAGCTGTTCTTCTGAATATTGGGCTCGAAGAGTGTCATCCACAGGGATAGGGGTGATGTGGTGTCTGGATTCAATGTGACGTTCCATGGAACCCTCCTGAGGATAGTCTGGATTTTGGTGATGTGAAATACCACTACCGTGGTGAGGGTTACTACCGTGATGACTAGTTGCCGTTGCGCGAGCAAAACCGGGACCATCCAAAAACTCTCGCCGAGGTGTACCGTGAGGATGACCAATTTCGTGCTCACTACCTCTGGAAGCATGCTTGTGACCACTTCGAGCACCATGCCCAGGAAGTGGGAGAGATTCTCCATGCACTAGATCTAAATCATATGAGAAACCACTGGGAAAACTGTCTCTGTGAGCCCCGGTTACATGAGAATGACCGCCGTGAGCTTTAGTAAGATGGCCTCTTTCTGCGTGACCTTCCCCTGGGTAGCTTCCACTAGAAGACTGCCTGTGAGAAGACATTTGTGAAAAGTCATAATCCTCATCATATACATCTGGGTCATCTGACTGTACATGTGGCTCAGTTGGGACAGGAGGTCTTGGGCTAGAGACAGGTCGGCTCGCGGTACTCATAGAAAAGTCCTCATTAGGACTGCCTTGGCGGATATTCAGAGCTGGGTAACGCTGACCTACTTCATCTGTTTGTACTTCAAAAGGCAGAGGAACCAGGCCTGAAGAAAAATATGTAAGAGATACATTACTTTATGAAAATAGGACAGTGCATTTTAAGATTAAAAGCTAGCAATGTAAAGATGTATAACTCAACTTCATATTATCCGCCTCTATTTCACATCTAGTCAGGTTCATGTTGAACAAAAAAATTCAAGCTTATAATGGGGATACATGCAGCACAATTTGAATATTGAAAACTGCACAAACTGGA